>NC_137901.1:57103207-57262684 GCF_963455335.1 Martes martes | reverse complement strand
CCCTTTTATATATGAAAAAAATGTCCCCTCTTCTTTACTTCAGTTTTAAGTGAGTGAAGGAATAAATGAGTTAGTGAATAAATTAATTAAAAAAGTAAGCAAGTAAGTAAGTAAGTAAGTGATTCATTCTTGAAAGCTGTTTTTTGTTTGGAAAATTTGAAAATGCAGCCGTGCGCTGTCGTCCCTGCATCTGTTTCTAAACGTCACACGTGTGAGGGGTTACACGGAGCTCTGCTTCCGTGTTAACGCTGGAAATGATAATACTTTTCATTTAAAGTTGAAAAAAAGGGTGCTTCCAAATGGCTTGTTTCTGCATTCAATTGTTCAGAATTAGGAGACATCAAAGAGCCATTAGAATACATGAATAATGTACTCTTTTGTGTCCACCTCAAACCCGTAAATAAGTGAGAAAGTACATAAACGATTTTAAAACTTTGGAAGATTGGCACCTCAATCAAGATGACCGTTTTTTGGGGCGCCTGGGTGGCTCAGTGGGTTATAGCCTCTGCCTTCGGCTCAGGTCATGATCCCAGGGTCCTGGGATCGAGCCCTGCATCGGGCTCTCTGCTCAGCATGGAGCCTCTTTCCTCCTCTCTCTGCCTGCTTCCCTGCCTACTTGTGATCTCTGTCTGTCAAATGAATAAATAAAATCTAAAAAAAAAAAAAAAGACCATTTTTTGAAAAAAAGGATTTTTTACTTTTATTTTTTTAAATTTTTTTAAAGATTTTATTTATTTATTTGACAGGCAGAGATCACAAGTAGGCAGAGAGGCAGACAGAGAGAGAGAAGGAAGCAGGCTTCCTGCTGAGCAGAGAGCCCTATGCGGGGCTTGATGTGGGGCTTGATCCCAGGACCTTGGGACCATGACCCCAGCCGAAGGCAGAGGCTTTAACCCACGGAGCCACCCCCGCGCCCGATTTTTTACTTTTAAGTAATCTCTACATCCAACGTGGGGTTCGAACTCACAACTCCGAGATCAAGAGTGTCATGCTCCCCTGACTGAGCCAGCCAGGCACCCGGAGACTATAGTTTTATTGTGTGTTTCCAGTATTCTTCTGGGTTTACTCATTGATGATCATACTGTTAAAAAAATTGGATTTTTCTTGTTTTTCCTGGAGGCATTCAAATTTGAAGGTTAAAGTCAACGATGCTGTATTTTAATAACCGAGTATGTTCGATGGTATTAATGGTACGCTGGGGCTGCTCTCCAAGAGATGCTGTCTCTCAGGAAGGGTCTCAACCCAGCGAGGCTGTCCCACGCAGGGTGTGGTCGCGGAGGTCCGGAGCCGGGCCACTCTGTTATGTGGACAATACACATTTTACTGCCTTGAATCGCATTCCCGAAGTCCAAAATCACAGCTTCTCACTGGAATGGGCAGTCATTTTATTTGAAACAATGTCTTTTTTTTTTTTATGATTTTGTTTATTTATTTGACAGAGAGAGACACAGCGAGAGACGGAACACAAGCAGGGGGAGTGGGGGAGGGAGAAGCAGGCTCTCCACTGAGCAGGGAGCCCGATGTGGGGCTTGATCCCAGGACCCTGGGATCATGACCTGAGCTGAAGGCAGACGCTTAATAACTGAGACACCCAGACACCCCTGGAATAATGTCTTCTTAACGGTGGAGCTGTGGCTTTCTGCCACAAAAAAATGCCAATTAAAAAAAGAAAAATATCCCACCTTCCCTTCCTCTCTTTTCACCCTTCTTCCTCCTCCTCTTCCTTCTCCTGTTCTACCCTCGGTCTCTCTCTTTCTATTTTGTTCTCTACATAAACTACCCATTCCAACTTTAGTCCAACTGAAGGTGGGTGTCTTAGCATTTGGCTGGTGACTGAGCCTGTATTTTTTTCCCCACGGGTGGTGAGGAACTGAGGTCCCCCTCCTCTTCCAATGGTCCTTCCGACTGGTGCCTGGGCAGGAGGCACAGAAAGTCCCCTGCAGTCCCACCCACACAGCCAGCCGTGGCCCCTCACCACAGACAGTCACGAGCTTCTTTGAGGAAGTAGGCTAACGTGGTCTTTTTCTCCTGATGACTTCTTCAATTTCTTTGCTCGGACTACATATGTAAGCCACACGGTGAGAGACAATGGGTTTCTCTAGCAGTAATATGGGGCCTATAAAGATTCTTAGTTCTGGGAGCCAGGGGTCCCGGGGCTGCACTGTCTTCTTTCGCCCGAGTCATGACAGATGCCACTGTTGCTATGACCTCCTTCTTCTGTGCCTAGGCACGCTCAAGGCAGCCTGACTTTACAGCAGCATCTTTTCTTTAAGGGCTGTCAAAACTGTGACTCGGACCTGGATCTTCCCATCCAATGTTGCTTCATCATCCAATCAGCTTATTAGTTTATGCAACAAACAAATGTAACTGAGTAGGTCAACCTGATGCTCCCATGTTAACTGATGAAGGATCCAGAAAAGGCTTCCCGCCTTTAAAGAACTCATGATGCAGTAGAAAGCAGGTGTCCCTTCTGTATCTGCCTACTACCCTAAGGACTCAATGCATCTAATGCCTCTGGAGCCCCTTCAAATCCTCCGGATCCCACAAGGTGTCCCAGCTATCCTATAGCTACCAGCACGGTACAGACTCTGAACAGCTTTGTGAAGTGTCTTGCATCTTGATGGGTTCATGTCAACAGCCCCTCACTTCCTACGGCAGGTCCCTCCGTGAGCATCTGGAACATTCAGGTGCTAACCCCAGGGGGGCACCCTTGGCCAATGGGTGAAAGGAGCTTCTTCCTTTCATGGCTTGGCCAAGGTAGAAATCCAGAAGCAATACCACATCTTGGAAGATAGTGCACTGATCAGCACTACCACCAAGGACAGAAGACGTAGGGGTCTGAGCTCCAGCATATCCTGTTCCAACCCCGTTTGGTTCCTGCGCAATCCAGCGGTGTCACGGCGGATGGAAGTGGGTTACCTCAAATTAAACAAATGGCAGCCGAAAGCAGTGGCTCTAATAAATGAACAAATACCTTTATTGGAGCAGATTAACCCCTCTTTTGGCACTTGGCATGCAGCTATTGATCTGGTAAATGCGTTTTTCTCAAAGAAGAATCAAGAGCAGTTGATTTTCATAAGGAAGCTCACCAGTACTTTCCTGAGCCCTCCCATTCTTTTTGTCCGATGTCGTTGGGACATTGATTATCTTGACATTCTGCAAACCACCATGCTGGTTCACTTTGTGATATGGTGCTAACTGAACCTGGTGGGTATAAACCAGAAGAACTCTTCACACCTTTGTAAAATACAAGTGTAGCTGATGGTTAGAGATTCGTGCCCTCAAGATGCAAGAATCTGCCACTTTGGTAAAGATTTTAGGGATCTAATGGTTTGGAGAAAGTAGGGAAGTCCCCTCTAAGGAAAAGGGGAAGTGGTTGCCCCTTGCATCCTCAACCAGGACAAACTCCCAAAACCAAAAAACCAAAAAGAAACCCCCAAACCAAAAAGACAAGGTGTTGGTGACACTCTTTGGATTTTAGAGACATAGCACATAGCACACTTGGGAGTACGATTCTGACCCATTATTATATGACTCAGAAGGCTACTGGTTTCAAGTGGGGCTCAGAGCAGGGAGAGCTCTGCAGAAGGTCCAGGCTAGCCTTCCACCAGGCCATTTTCCTGGCAGGTCTGATGCTATTAGAGGGACCCTGGAAGGTAAGGAGGCTGGATGGTAAGTTCTTCCACTTCTATTTTTTTTTTTTTTAAGACTTGACAAAGAGAGAACGAGAACACAGCCAGGAGCACAAGCCAGGAGCACAAGCCAGGAGCTGGGGGGAGAAGCAGGCTCCCCACTGAGCAGGGAGCCTGATGCAGGGCTCTGTCCCAGGACCCTGGGATCATGACTCGAGTCGAAGGCAGATGTTTAACCAACTGAGTCACCCAGGCATCCCGAGTACTTCTATGTCTGAAGTGATGCTATTCTGCAGCAGAGAACCACTGGCCATTTGCAAATCAATTCCTGGTGTGCTACTGGTTCCTAGTAGAGAATGACTTGTTTGCTAACCAGATGTTCCAAGTGCCTGGATGACCAGAGCTGACCAGCATGAACTGGTATGATCAAATCTACCATGTTATAAGCTTAGGAGGTAATGTACATTCGAGATCAGTCCTGGCAGGCTCAGAAGACCCAAGTCTTACATCAACTGGTGGTCCAGAATCTCAAGCTTACCACCTCAAACAATAATGCCCAATAATCCCCAACTGAAACCTGTAGCTTAACAGAGTGGGGTGGGATGGGAAGAAGGGTTCCCATCATTAGCTGGCAGAGGAAGAAAAAATTCAGGTCTGGCTGATAGAAGGATTTTTTTTTTTAAAGATTTTATTTATTTATTTGACAGAGAGAGAGAGAGAGAGTGAGAGGGAACACAAGCAGGGGGAGTGGGAGAGGGAGAAGCAGGCTTCCTGCTGAGCAGGGATGTGGGCCTGGATTCCAGGCCCCTGGAATCATGACCAGAGCCGAAGGCAGACACTAAATGACTGAGCCACCCAGGCGGCCCTGGTAGATGGGTTATTATGATACTTTGCTGCAGGTCTGTTCGGGAGTGACCTTCAGGATAAGTGGTGAAGAAATCCCACCAGTGGGCAGAGGTGCAAGTGACACTCTTCTTTGCTTCCAGGTGTGGAGATGTCATCAGAGGGATGGTTATGCATGGGGTCCCGGGCAGTGACAAATGGCTTGTTGACGGGGAGCCAGACAACAACAAGATTTGGACTTTAAGGTATACAGCTGAACTAAAAGACAGTAGGGACACTGTATCCTTGCACAGACAGGGTATAAGGACCAGGGAGGCCTATGACCTATCCACTTAGAGATGAGATCCAGAGTTCAGTCTATACACAGTCCTGTGTCATAACCTCCTGTTAGCAGAAAATACGGCTGCCTGAAACCTGCTGTCAGGGTAACAGATTCCTGCGGCTGAAAAATTGTTGTGTCTGCCTTAAGTGACCTTTCCTCCTGTAGGGTGGAAATTGACTTGGGATTTCATAGGGCTTACAGAAGAGGTTTCATGAGCCCCTTTGTGTCCTCTTACAAATAAGTCTTTATTCAGTATTTATAGGTGTTTAGGGACACCTGGGTGGCTCAGTCAGTTAAGCGTCTGCCTTCCATTCAGGTCATGATCCTAGGGTCCTGGGATCAGGTCCCGTGTTAGGCTCCTTACTCAGCGGAGAGTCTGCTTCTCTCTCTGCCTGCTTCTCCCTCTGCCTGCCGCTTCCCCTGCGTGTGCTCTCTCTCTGACAAATAAGTAAATAAGTAAGTAAATAATTAAAAAAATAAAATCCTTTAAAGTATTTAAATAATAAAAAAATTATATGTGTTTGTTTGTATGTCTGTTTTGAGACATGGTTTCATTATACTCTCACAGCAATGTTGTGGGTAACCTTCACCCACCAGAACCGTTTTTGGCGGCTACCATCATTTACTACTAACCAGCCAAGGGTCCTGAGTGACCATGTTAGCTTAGGAAGTTTGCTGCACAAGTAACTGGGCAAGGATTAGGATCTAGGGCTTGATATGGCCGAAGAGAGAGATGATGGGGTTGTCAGAGACACTTGATGAATCCAAAGTATCCAGAAAACTGGGCTCATTAAAATTAGCCAAGATCTACACAAATGCCCAATTTATTATTATAAAATAAGAGTAATTAAAACAGCGTAGTACTGGTATACGGATAGACAAACAACGAAGACAGAAAACAGATCCTGGAAACATGCATATCAGCCTTTGATTTATGACCCAGGGGCATCATAGGACAGTGTGTTTTCCAACACCAGACCTAGGAGAGTTGGACTTCCACATGGCCATGAAGTGAAATTAGACCTCACACCCTCCCTCAAAACAAACTCCAGGTTAAATCAGGGACTCAAATGGTAGGACAAAAACCACATGCAGCTTTACAAGTTCACTTGGGAGAAAATCTTCATGATCTTGGAGCAGAAAGATTTCTTATGCAAAACACAAAGAGCTCTATGTATACAGAAAAACACTGATACTCTGACAACAGGGAAAATGAAGGATTTCTGCACGTTGGGGATGTCTAAAGACCTATTGTAAATGAGTGAGAAAAAGACAGACTACCCATCAGAAAAATGGACAAAAGACTTAAACATCTCACCAAGAGGTGTTGCAAATGTCAATGATCTTATGAAAAGATGTTCAACCCCCTTAATCAGTGAAATGCAAATCAAAACCACACACCCATCAGACGGGCAAGAGTGAACTTCTACTGCTGTGCCCTCCTCTGTCATAAATTCATATACACATGTCTCTTTTTCTGGCCACTTGATTCTGTTCCAGAGACCCTCCGTTTTACCTGCCCAAAGAATAAATCTATTTTCTGTTGGATGGGGGAGAGGAGTTTCCACAGTATAGAATTACAAAGGGGGTTAGGATTTATTTTTTTTTAATTAAGCATATAACCAATTGTCCCTTCGCAGGTTTCTTTGCTTTATATCATGTTGCTTCTCAGCTTTCTTTGCTGTTGGCTTAAGATTCAATTTCCGTGGGTTTCCTGAGTAATCTATCACTCTTCCATCTGCTGCTCACGACCAAATTTTGTTGTCTGTTTTTCATCCTTGAGGGATTATTACTTAAAAAAAAACAACAACAAAGAAAAACCCTAAGCCTTTCTTATCATCTTAGTGGGATTTCGGAGGAAGAGAATGCCTCTCCCTCTCTCTCTCCCTCTCTCTCTCTCTCTGTACACACACACACACACACACACACACACACACATCCTTATCTCTGATGTGTTTAGACAAATGTTTTTAAAGTAAGTTAGGAAAGAACCAAAATACGATACCTCTGACTCAGTTTCTCATGGTCAACAGAATGGAGAACTGCATAAGAACAAATGATTTTATCTATTTTTTTAAAAAAGACTTTACTTATCCATTCATGAGAGACAGAGAGAGAGGCAAAAGCAGAAGCAGGCTCCCTGCTGAGCAGGGAGCCCGACGTGGGGCTCGATCCCAGGACCCTGGGATCATGGCCTGAGCCAAAAGCAGTCGCTTAACTGACTGAGCCACCTCGGTGCCTGATTTTATCTGTCATTACTCTTTCCTTAGCTTCTCATTTCAGCCCCCACATAGAGGAAAGCCATAATGAGGGCCTTGAGCTGTGTGCTAGAAGAACCGTATCAGAACCAACCAGATCTTTCGATTATGGTGTTGAGGGTGGACTCTGGTCAACCTTGGGAGGACTCTCTCCCTAAGGTGTTTGGAGGAAATGAAGTTTCCCCTTTTTTTGGAAGTATAGAGAGATGGCACAGTTCTTTAAACCACAATTTGGAGGCTTATAATAAAAATACAGTTTATGGGGCGCCTGGGTGTCTAGTGGGTTAAAGCCTCTGCCTTCAGCTCGGGTCGTGATCTCAGGGTCCTGGGATCCAGCTCCACATTGGGCTCTCTGCTCAGCGGGGAGCCTGCTTCCTCCTCTCTCTCTGCCTGCCTCTCTGCCTACTTGTGATCTCTGTCAAATAAATAAATAAAATCTTTTAAAAAATACAGTTTATTTGATTTTTACTGATCTAGCCTTTTGGCCTAGGGGAGGGAGCCAAAACTTTGTTTAGTTTGGCCCAGTCTGCTTTTGAAAACTTTAGTTGTTCTTTGCCATATGCCCAATTTCAGCGGCCCTCCTTGCCCCTGCTTCCTTTTGTTCTCCAGTGTTTGGGTTTGTGGAAGGGCTTATGGTGGCTTCTTCATAGAGCTGAGGCTTGGGACTCCTGAGGTCTCTGGCTCAGGAATCCATGGCAAAGAACTCTGGGCCAGTCATTCTTTTGGCCTGGGCGATTCTTCCAAGAAGCATCAACCAGCTCCTTCTGGCTGGCAAGGCCCTACCCTGCCTCTCCCTGGTAAACAAAATCTGGGTACAACTCCCAGATCGAAGACAAGGCTGATATCCACGATGTCCAGGCAGCTTCCTGAGCCCAGGCTACGCTAACCCACCAGCCCATGGAAGAGATACTGTTCCCTCCAGTAAAACCTCAGCATCTTACATACTTCTCATAAAAATGCGATAAGCAATGATTTCCATTTCATACAAATCAAATAAAGGGACATAAAAACAGAAAAGTTACAGGATCAATAACAATAATTAGAAACCTCAAATCATTAGGCCATAATGAGGATTTTCATGGGTATGAAAATCTCAGTGTGGAATTCCAAAGCATACTTGTTCCAGGATATCATTTTCCAGAAAGGATCATTAGATTTTTCCAGCAATGTTGTGCATCTTCAGTCATTTTTTAAAAGATTTTATTTATTTATTTGACAGAGAGAGATATCATGAGTAGGTGGAGAGGCAGGCAGAGAGAGAGAGGAGGAAGCAGGCTCCCCGCTGAGCAGAGAGCCCGTCTCGGGGCTCGATCCCAGGACCCTGGGATCATGACCTGAGCCGAAGGCAGCGGCTTAACCAACTGAGCCACCCAGGTGTCCCCAAAGGCAGAGGCTTTAACCCACTGAGCCACCCAGGGGCCCCTTGAGTCATTTTTTTAAAGCTTAATTTTGAGAAGCTATGTTCTGCACAGGCAACTGAAAACGGTGAAGTTAGATTTATGTCAGGAGCTTCAGAAATACTCAGAAATGTGGCTGGTACATAGTTGCTGCAAATAGATGACAGTTCTTTAACAGGATCCTATTAGGTATTAGAAAATGATCCAAGTTCTTTAGTTCTTCATCTTGACATACTATTAATTAAACATTCCTTGCCGTGTGTATCAGCCAATTTCAAATGCAAACTTAACATAGTTACGAGAGTTTACGTTTGCTATATTCTTCAAATTATGTATGTCTTCCAAACAGTGAAAAGGTTATCGTATATTTTCAATTTTACGAAACTCTCTTTAAAAGATGTGTTGTTGTGGGGCTGCCTGGATGGCTCAATGGGTTAAGCGTCTGCCTTTGGCTCAGGTCATGATCCCAGGGTCCTGGGATCGAGTCCCATGGCAGGCTCCCTGCTCAGCGGGGAGCCTGCTTCTCTCTCTGCCTGTCGCTCCCTCTGCTTGTGCTCTCCCTTTCTAACAAATAAATAAATAAAATCTTCTAAAAAATAAAGATGGTGTTGTATCTATATGGGAAAGAGAAAATTTAATTTTGAAATTTCATGTTGGGTCCTAAATGAGAGAATCTGTGGTCAAAACGAGAGTTCTTCCTTTTTCTAGCATATCCTACATTTGAAAAGTTGATTTCAGTGTCAGAAAAAGGCAATTTGTTTTGCCCAAAGAACATTTAGAAAAAGTAAATATCACTGCATTTTTCTTCAAAGAATTTCCTAATCCTTTTGACGCCTTTCACGGGCATAAGTACATTACGTTTTTGTTACTGCCATCATTTTGCTTATAATGCTAATTTTACTTTAACTATGATTTCAAACGAGTACTGGGCAAATACAGTTGAAAATAGCTATTTAAAATATCATAACTTTGATTTGCATTCTAGAATGTGTATCTTTCTATTTTCAACAATTTCTAAGTGGGTGAATCCGAGGCCTGATGGCATCCTCATCTTCTCATCACAGATTTAATAGTTTCAAATTTTTGCTTGACAAACATGTTCTCAATACAGCCAATATTCACTGAAGTAGCAAAGTAGTTGTACAGTTCTCAGATATTGACAAAAATTCAGTGTTGTCAAAAGTTTTTGCGGTAACATTCACTGACCTATTTGACAATGTGCTAAACAAAGAATATCGAATGCCCTGTAATTTTTTTTTTTTTTTGTGACTCTACTCTCGCCTTCCATTCTGTTTTCTAGGCGTATCTGGGGCCTGTCAGATATTTCTCTCTAAATCCGAATTTGGTATTAGTCTTTTAAGAATATGCATAAATCCTTATCAACCATGTCATTTGTTGCATAAAATTCCACAAAATCTTTGCACAAAGAGTATTTGCTGTTGGAAATCTATCTGTTCTCCGTCTGGGCTTTCATCTAAAACAATGGGGTAATATTTTGCCTTTCTTACCTTATTCAAAATGATTTTGTTCACCACCTGTGGGGTTTTGTGTTTTATCCCCTAAATAATGTGTAATATTTTACATTGATCCTTGTATTCTGTGTAAATGTTCTCTTATCATGTTTTCACATTTTGTCATGGTTTTTGCCAAATGGAGAAAATTACCTCCATCACATTCATTAATGTTCCTAGGTCATCCTTTGAACATGAAACATTGTCCTACAGAAAAGCTGTATCATGTGTATTATTCATTCAGTGTGTCCATAATATTTTTTTCATTTTGATACAGTTTCTATCCTGTTACATGGACAGGTACATTTTTTTCCAAATCAGTTTTTATTTTTAAGTACTTACTATTGTTGAAGATGTGCATTTCACTGATTTCCTACTTAGCAAGAACATGCGGCAATCGCTGACCACCTTTGCAATCATTCTCATTCTTTGGTTGACTGTTCTCATCCCTAAAGAGTTACCAAAATAGACAATATACTGAGTTTTCAAGATACAATAAAGTAATGAGGATCTGGTGATTTCTTTTCTGCACTGGGGAAGAATTTGTATGTAATAAGTTTCTAATCTTTTGGTTCACTAATGTTAGAAGGGTAAAATCTCTTCAGGTGGATAGTTTCCAATAAGAGTCTTCAACAAGAAGGCCTGGTGTGTAATGTTTGAATCATATGGCCATGCACTTGGATGGGAGGAAAATATATTTGGTTTAATGCATTCTCTTAAAAAAAAACCAAACTTCTTGCCTTTCTTCTTGAAATGCATCAGTAATGGTTGATATGAAATTAATGTATTTGACCATACCCTGCTTGACAGTGATATAGCTGTGTTACAGTTTTCTTTAGAGATGTTTTATTTTTTAAAAAAATATTGTATTTATTTATTTGACAGAGAGAGAGAGAATACAAGCAAGGGGAACAGTAGGCAGAGGGAGAGGGAGAAGCTGGCTCCCTGCTGAGCAGAGAGCCTGCCATGGGTCTTGATCCCAAGACTCTACCACGACATGAGCCAGAGGTGGATGCTTAACCTCCTGAACTACACAGGTGCCCCATGGAGTTGTTTATTTTATTCTCACATTCTTTAATTACTTTCATCAAAGATTTACTTAATGAGCAAGATAATTTTATCATTTGTATTTTTGTTTTGTGATCCTAGTGATTAAAATTTTTTTCCTGCCATCTCAGAAGGAAACAACATAATACTTTAGCATTTTATCTTAGAACTTATAACTTTAAAAAATAACACATATTTAACATGACTCTCAATTTTAACAGCCATTAATTTTTTTACTGACAAAACTTTTCTAACAGCAAATGACACAATTGCAATATTGAAGTAGATCATTTGTGCATTATTAATGGTAGATAAAAAGTTTCTTTCCTTAGAGATTTGTATCCTAACAGAAGTATCATAGATTTTAACTGGGAACTCAGTTCTACTATTCTGGAAGAGTAACCAGTCAGCAGATGACTGAAATTGTAATAAGAAATCCAAAATTTAGTCACTGCACTAATACCAATAGGGGATACAAAAAATTTTTAAAGACCCTCCCAGATTAGTATATCAGATTGAAAAAAAAGCTTTTAGTTTGAAAGCACACATTTATTTTGATGGGCTAGATGATTAGGCTTTGATTATTGATTAATTTCCTCTTTAGAGGTTAATGAAGAATCCTATATATATTCTACACTCTTAGAATAAGCTACTTTTCTTCTAGCTATCAAAACTTACCCACATATACTGATTCTGTTAAAATAAGACACATTACTGCCATCTCCTGGAAAACTCTCATAATAATTATACAAATTGCCCATCTTTGAAGTGTACAAAATATAATACAAACAAAAACAATCCACAATAAAAAAGGTTTCTCACGTGAACAGCTCACGCCTTGAACATGATGTCTTTGTGTAGTGCACAACTTGAACAACTGTCCATCTTGCTCTTAGTTAACCTTCTGGGTTCAGCCACATGGGTTTTCCTGGATACCCTCCTTGTTAACAGTGTGACTCTGAGGAAGAAAGGCAGAGCCTCACCTAGGAAGGAATATGAGTATGCAGGATTCTGCTGGCCCTTCTCATGGTAAATGTGTCTGCTATCTGTCCTGCCCCCAGCCTCACTTGGGGCTGTTCTACCTGTATACTGACTTGCAAAATTCCTGCGTGGTTAATGTCCTTGGCCAAGCCCTTCAGCACTGGGGCCCTACCTCCTTCTCAAGCCTCGCCCTTCTTCCTTGCACTCTTGCCTCTGAGCTTCACACATGCTGATCCCTTTCTGCCTGCCAGCAACTTCAAGGCCTTTAATTTTTGAGGATTTTATTTATTTATTTATTTGAAAGAGAGAGCAGAGTGAGCAAGAGATAACATGAGTGGAAGGAGGATAGGCAGAGGAAGAGGGAGAAGCAGACTCTCCACTAAGCAGGGAGCCGGATGTAGGACTTGATCCCAGGACCCCAGGATCATGACCTGAGCCGAAGGCAGACGTTGAACCAACTGAACCACCCAGGTGTTCCCAAGGCCTATAATTTTTAAAGCACAGACACAAGCTTACCTAAATCCCTAAATGTTTTTATTCCTATATTAGAAGTAAGATAAATATATTCTCATCTTACAAATTGTGAACAAACACCTCCAGCTTCCAACAATTTCTGTAGTGAATGGGTTTTGGCAACCTGAAACATTTTGGAAATCCAATGAAGGAAATTTCTGGCAATATGCATGCTGATTCTGAAATAGAAATCTACTGAAATCGGAATTAAGTGGATCAAAGATCAAAACACGAAACGGTATACAGCAGGACAGGCTGAAACACTCTGACATCAAAAGGCCCAAATACAGCTTTGATTACCAGAGGGCAGTGGGCTCCAAGCCCAGAAGAAATCAGGCCAAAGGAAGCCATGCTCTGGGAAAGTAACAATTACTACAAACCAGGAGCTCCCACTGAACCAGGATTAAGGCACTAACCACGCCCCTCTCTTTTGGCTGCAGCCTACC
This sequence comes from Martes martes, assembly GCF_963455335.1. Lineage (NCBI taxonomy): Eukaryota > Metazoa > Chordata > Mammalia > Carnivora > Mustelidae > Martes > Martes martes. The sequence continues at coordinate 57,249,734 of NC_137901.1, read as the reverse complement.
CTGTTCCCCAACACTTTGCTATCACCATGGCCCTGACTTGGGCGGTGCCCACGACAATTCTGCAACGTACTGACAGAGTGACCTGAAGACTTTATATTTTAGATATATTTATAGGCCAGGATGCATTGCCGAGATCTCTGTTTTTAGAATTGATGGCAAATTAAAAGAGTAATTCTAATAAAAAAGTTAGGAGTTTCGTACAGGCCTATTTAAATCTATCAGCATTCATTTACCCTAAAGATACAAATGTAGTGATCTAAAGGGGCACATGTACCTGAATGTTTATAGCAGAAACGTCCACAATAGCCAAACTATGGAAAGAGCCAAGATGTCCATCAATGGATGAATGGATAAAGCAGATGTGGTGTATACATACAATGGAATACTATGCAGCCATCAAAGAACAGAAACTTTTCCATTTACAACGACATGGATGGAACTAGATGGTATTATGTTAAGCGAAATAAGTCAATCAGAGAAAGACATGATCTCTCTGATCTGAGGAATCTGAAAGGCAGGGCGGGGGGTGGGGGTGGTCGTGGGGGAAGGGAGGAGAAAAAAATGAAACGAGATGAAACCAGGGAGGGAGACAAACCATAAGAGACTCTTAATCTCAGGAAACAAAATGAGGGTTGCTGGAGGGGAGGGGAAGTGGAAGGGATGGGGTAGCTTGGGGATGGACATTGGGGAGGGTATGTGCTATGGTGAGTGCTGTGAATTGTTTAAGACTGATGATTCACAGACCTGTACCCCAGAAACGAATAATACATTATATGTTAATTAAAAAATAACAAAATAAAATCTATCAACGTTCTACTGTTTTGAGATGGTCTCATGCTTTGGGTGAGGAAGACTCACAGTACGTGAATGCCTGGCCAGGCCCTCCTAGGTGATGGATGGTAGGAGCTTCCCAGATACATGGCTGGCTGGACAGAAATCCTCCTGACCTATGCATGTTTAAGGACACATGGTGTAAGGACATGTGGACACAGGCCACAGGTAGAGCCAGTGCGGTGCCCAGACAAAGGAAGAAAGAACTTGAACAAAGCTTGAGATCCTGCAGATCACATAGCGGCCGAGTAGGTCCCCAGCACCAGGCTTCGACAAAAGTCTGCCGAGTAAATTAGAAGGAAGGAGGCAAAAGGGAAAGAGACACCCTTCCTCAAAGGAGCCTGTTTTCAGTCTACATCAATGGGCAAACAAATAGAAAATCGAACCAGCGGCACCTTTGAAAGGGGGGGCGGGTACATTTGTTGCATGAATGGCCTCAGGATCAACATTAGTCCCCAAGGTCTCAAGCGCTCAGGAAGCTTTATCTGTGGGTCACGCTCTATAGTTGGACCCTTTCAATTCTCCATATCCCCTTTGTTTCCTTTCTCATTTCTGCTGCTTTCATTATTTTTAATGAATATAATAAATTGTAATAAATGCTCAAAATAGGTTTTTTTTTTATTATTCTTCATTAATGGAATGACTACTCCAAATGACAAATACTCAGAGAGAGAGAGGGAGAAGGAGCGGGAGAGGGACAAGAGAGGGAGACAGAGGTGGGAGAGAGATTGATTTATTATTTAGAGCTTCTGGATTTATTTGCTGTAGACACAATCTATTAACTGTCAGTCATGGAAGCGAGGTTCAGTGTTCTAACACCCGCCCTGCTTTCCTTCCTCTCTCATTAGCCTACATTTTCTGGTGAAAATGATACTAACTGAATTTGCTGGAATTATCCCCCAGCCTTTGGTGTCACCTCTTTCACTGGTTCTGTCCTTTCCTCGATCAGCCCTGAAATCTTCGAAGTCATCACCCTTGGTTGGGGTCTTCTTCGCATTCATTTTTCTAGTATTCCGTGGGCTCTGTCTGGGAGCTATTTCTTCATATACTGCCACAGTATTTGGCTGTGGTTTTCAAATCCATCCGCATCACCCTTCAATTATTTCTGCTGCAGTTGAAGAACAACACTGATCAAGTATGTAAAAATACTAAATGTTCCTCTTAAGGCGCCTTCTTTGCTACCCTCCATGTTAGAAATCACACTATGGTGACTTCTAAGGGGGAAAGTTCAGAATACGGAGGATTCTGTTCATATCGCTCAGCTGTATCGCTTGAGTCAACTGCTTGAAATCATGGAACTGGCCTTGCCGGGATCGCCAGTTCACGAAGAAACATTTTTGAAAACCTCATTCCTTTTTTTCAACAGGCAGCCAAGTCCAGAGGGGAGGGGAGATGGCGTGTGTTGCAGTGCCTGAGATTAGAGTGTATTCCTCCAGGCGGAACGGGGGAGGGGTGCACTGACTGTTGACCCCAACTGCTCCTGGGGCTGGACTCACCCTGCCCGCTGCCTGCAGAGCCTAGCCTGACACTGTCCCACCAGCTGAGATCTTGAGGCGTCTTTTCCAGTCTCTGTCATGACTCATATTACCGTTGTTAACCTCAACAGAGACACTGCTCTTTCTGCATGAGTATTCAGTGAGAAACAGAATAAAATCCTAGCTGAAAACTGGCCCTCGAATGCCTCATGTCTGTAGAGCCAAGCACGGATGCACTCTCTGCCCATGGTTTGCCCAACTGTCAAGTGCAGCCGCTTCCAGAAGGGATAAGGGACAGCAATTTCTTTTCTGTGTTTTATGCCATCGACACAATGTCATACCCTACTGCGTCCTTTCTGCAAAGGGTTTTGCAACTGGCTTTTCTTCTTCCTTCCAGGCATAACATTTGTCATTAACTTTAGCACGACTTCCCCCAATCTCCCCAGGAATCCTGGGGTTCCCACCTGCTTTTGCTATGGAGAATGCAACCTGTTTTATTGTTTTTCTTTTAGTCTTTTTTGCAACCAACCCCCTTCCCCCCCTCTTTTTTTTACTGGAAATCATTATGTTGAGCATTTTTCCGGGAGAACTCATTAAGTTCTACCAAAGGGATCAAAGAGTTTTAAAAGTGATGTGACGGCTTCAGGGGTTTCATACTTTTCTTTGGCAGAGTTGAGACTAGACCGCACACTACCCATTAACACCTTCCAGTGTTGGTCTCCTAAAAGGAAAATCATCCCAGTTGGAGATTTTCCTGCTCCAGCACACACAAACGCGCATTTCATATTCTCAGTGAAGTCATGTTCAAGACGTGTTTTTGCAGCATAATTCTGAGTTGTATTAGCATTCTTATTTTCAATACCAGTTTTATAGCTGGTGAACCACTTTTCAACCACTGCTCCAGGTTTGTGTAAGATACACAAGGGAAGGAACAGAAGCGCCCATTTAATGAGCAGAAATGACCAAAATAACATCAGACTCCATTAGCAAACATAAGCTCTAAGCTGGTAGTTGAGATGACCTGACCCTACAGTCCCTGTAACCAAGTCATTTTTTTTTTTTTTTTTTAGAATAGGGGGAACTTCTTTGAAAGTTACAATTAATTTTACATTCCAAATTCGAATGTGGATAAAGCATTCTTTCTTCTGTTTTGTTATCCCAAGCTGCCAGGCTGCCTGCCCACGAAGTAACTGGCAGATCGCCAGGGGCTGTCAGCAATCGAAGAACCACATGGTGAGAAATGCTGCTTTGTATCAAAGCAAAAAATCTATCCAGCCCCAGCTCCCAGACTCCCTCATTTCTGTTCTCCCGGGAAGCAGGAGCGCCCCTGGTAATCCCATCCAGCTTTCCCCGCAGGTAACCCGAAGCTCTCTGACAAGTTCTCCCAAGCAGGTGTTGACCAGCATGTCAACAGACTGTACCATGTTGACCAGAGAATGGACCATGAGCCAGAAGCACCCTGCTCCCTTAGAGACTGAGATCACCCTGAGCCCCACTGCTCTCCGGTATACAATCTCCCCTGCAAGATTTTGGGAAGGGAAGATGAGTTGAAATGTCAAACACGAAACCCCTCGTATGGAGACTGGTGCACAGCAAGGCTTCAGTAATTAGCACCTATTAGAACTAGTTTCTGTCTTTTAAAATCTGTCCCTGTAGCATTTGGGTATCAGAAGCTGAGATACCCCACAGTAAATGAACTTAAACTTGGTTATGACAATCCAGGAGGACAGAGGAAGTCCTTCAATAGCCTCCAGGAACGATGTCCAGAGGCCTGAGAAAGAGCCGTGGGGCTCTGCAGGGGCCACTTGCCACCAAGCTCTAAGAGGTGGGTGTGTTCTCCGTCAGTCACAGCATGACTCTGAGCCTGAGAGGCTGCCTCGCAATGAAGGACGGTCTTGCTAGCCTTAGTGTCCTCCTGCGTGTGTGACAAATCATATGTACGGTCATTCATTCTTCCTGACTCTTCTCAGGGATTTTGTGTTTGCACTTCTCTGCCATGATTATTTATGGTGCTGACTTGGCTCATGGGTTGAGGGGCAACTATCAACAGGGAAGGAAAGAGAAATAAGATCTGGAAGGCAGTGGAAGGTGGGAGGTGGAGCCGAGAGGCAGTAAACTGAAGCATAAGCATGCACTGGCATTCTGGCTGGAGGATAGAAACAAGGTTCTGGAAGTTGCCTGAAGTTTGGGACTTGAGGTCTTGAGATGGGTAAGAATGGGTGTTGTGCAATTTCACCTTTCTCTTTGGAAGCTGGACTCATATGTTTCCTGTAGATGCGACATTGTGCTGAGACCAGAGGCATGGTAGGTGGCAAACGTTGCCCCAAGTTTTTCCCATTCACATTAAAACCAGTTTACAACATAATTTTGCAAACACATCTGTATGCACCGTCACCATTGCCTGGGGCAGAGACCAGCTCTCAGCCGAGCTTACCTCAAAATGTTAATCCTCAGAATTGCAAACAAATAAATGGGGGTCATTTTAAGATACTAAGTGTAGGAATGCTTTGTTATGCAGCAAAAGCTAACTGATACAGGCAAGAAGAACAAGAAGGCTCAGCACTTTGTAGGGTTGTTTTGAGATAGTGATGTGTGCCTGATGCCTATGTGTGCTTACCAGGTAGTAGCCCGTAGAACAGCAGGAAGAGTCAATTAAATGGAGCAAACACTAGAGAATTTGAGCAATATTCGTGCCCCTAGAGCTCACTTGTTCCAACCTGCCCGGCAGCCACCAGGCCCAGCTAGTCCTGCCCTGCCTGATGGTTTCCTGGGGCAGAGATCCCCAGCTCTCCCTGGTAGCCCATTCCATGTGGAGAGTTCTGATTAGTGACACACCCTTTCTTATGTTTCTCTAAAAGCAACAACAGTGAGAATGAGGAAGGTTTAGAGTAATCCTGACTCTTCAGAGGAGATGTGACATGAAGAAGAGAGACCCACATCCTTCGAATTCCCACTTCCTCTATCTCCTGTCCTCTGCCGTGAGGAAATCTGTTGGGTTCCAGAGCTGTGAGAGACTCTTTCCTTAAGATTGCTCAGTTAGCTGGTCAGCTAGCACCTACCCAAGACTGTAAAGCCTGGGAATTATGGGCTGTGTGTACAAGATGAGATGTACATGGCCTATGGTATATGATATGGTGTATGGCATATGATATTATATGGTATATGGTATTTGGTATGATATGGTATATGGTACATGGTATGGTATGATATATGATATATTGGGTGGTATATGGTATGTGTTATATGGTATGGTCTATAGTATGCTTTATGGTATGGTATATGGTATGGGATGATATATGGTTTATGGTATGGTATATGGTATGAGATGGTATATGGTTGATGGTATATGGTTTATGGTAAGGTATATGGTATGATAATGGTATATGGTTTATGGTATGGTACATGGTATATGATATGGTGGGTGGTATATGGTATATGGTGTGGTACAGCATATATCTGTGTGGTGGCGGGTTGGGGAACCCCCTACTCAATAAGTTTGTGATGTGACATGATTTTCTGTGCTCAGAGGACAAGTTACACAGGCTTTGCGGCTATAGGAAGTTGACCTGGGTTGGAGTCAACTACTGTTCTCAAAATCAAACAGTGGAACGAGTGGGCTTGTCATTCATTCATTCATTCATTCGTTCGTTCATTCAGCAAACATTTACTGAATACTAGGTTCTGGGGATTCAGTGACCAAAATATGAGGGTTATCTGAACTCTTAGATCCTCCATTCTGGAGGGGGGTCATACCCAATAAACAAGTTATTATATAACATGATTTAGGGCCATGAAAGAAGATAGTGTTTGTGATGCCTCCTTACATAAGGCGGGTAGGAAAGGCCTCTCTGAGAAGGTGAAATTCGAACAGAATCCTGACTTTGTGCAAGCTGGAGCCCCAGGGACTTGGGGAGGAGGAGCATCGGGCAGAAAGTGAAGCGCGCCAGCCTCAAGGAGGCGCTGTGGGCAGGGCTTAAGGGGGCGTGCAGGGATGGGGCTGGTCTTGGGCCCGGCCTGGGGTGGAAGCCCCGTGTCTGTGTATCACATGCAGGGTCTCCGAGCCAGGGACAGAACTTTGGGTTTGATTTACTGCCAGTGGGATGGAGAACTTGGGCCGACTGAGAGCAGGAGAGTCACTCGATGAGATTCACGTCCTTACAGAATCCCTCAGAATGTCGTATGGGAAAAAGGAGATTTGGGGAAGCCTTAGGAAGACGGAGCTGGATTTGGGAGCTAGAACAGTGGTTCTGCTACTGGATGACCTTGACATGGAGCTTAACCTCTCTGAGACCCAGAGCCATATCCATAAATTGGGGGTATGAATAGTACCCTTTACCTTTAAGCTCTAACCACTATTTTTTGAGCCCCTGCTCTGTGCCAGCCACACTGTGAGGTGCCGAGCTGCAGTGAGGGCTGGATCCAGGATACACACGTGAGAGCCCAGCATGGTCCTAACACAGCAGAGTTCAAGGAATGGTGCCCATGGCTGTTACCTTTATGATTATTCAGTTCGTGTCCTGGTCTGATGGAGGAAGTGGCTCCGGGTCTCATATGGAGGGCACCAAAGACACCTGCTCCGGCCAGGAGTCTCCCTGGGTGTCTCTTACTCCTGCAGACTCAGGCCAGCTGCTGTGGAATCCTTCGCAACATCCCAGCAGCGGGTTTATCCCCTGCTCCTGGCCTTCTGCCTTTGCACTTTTAGAATTCTAAGTCTTGAAAAGACTTGCATTAATTTCCCTTGTTTTTGGTACATCTTGCCCTTTGTACTTTTAGCATTTGAGCTTGACTTATTGTTGTTGTTGTTGTTATATTAATGATCTCACTGAGTCAAAATCTACTTTTCTGAGCTTCCAAGGTGCAAAAATGTAGAAATACCGGTTGTTCAGCTTTGATATCTGCTGTCTGAGGGTTACAACAGCATATTGTGTTGTGTTATTGTTTATTGTCTTTTTTTATGAACATGACCTTAGATAAAATCATATCAAGAAGCTCTAGTTTAGAAGGAATATATATTGTTAAAATTAATTTTAATTTTTTTAAGATTATTTATTTCAAAGAGAGAGAACGTGCAAGCTGGAGTGGGATGGGGAGCCCCAGGCAAAGGGAGAATTAGGCTCCCCCCTGATTGAGCAAGGAGCACAATGCGGGGCTCGATCTCAGGACCCTGGGATCATGACTTGAGCCGAAGGTAGATGCTTAACCAACTGAGCCACCCAGGGGCCCCTTTAAAATTAATTAATTAATTAATTGATTAATGACTTTATTTCTTTGATAGAGAGAGAGAGCGAGCACAAGTAGGCAGAGGGAGAAGGGAGAAGCAGGCTCCCCTCTGACCAGGGAGCCTAATGGGGGACTCCATCCCAGGACCCTGGGATCATGACCTGAGCCAAAGGCAGATGCTTAACCAACTGAGCCACCCAGGTGCCCCTCCCCATTAAAATTTATTGTGATGAAATACAAATGACATAAAAGTTATAACTACTTACTATGGCATATATACTATTTACTATAGTATACGCATATGTATGTACAGTACAAATACGACAACTATACTTAATGGTAGAGTTCAGTGGCATTAAGTGCATTCACATTAAGCACATTCAAAATCTTGTGCACCCATGACTACTGTCCATCTCCAGAACTCTTTCATTTTGCAAAACTGAAACTGTCTCCATTAAACAACAACCGCCCATTCCCTCCTCCTGTAGCCCCTGGCAACCAACATTCTACTTTCTGTCTCCATAAATGTGACCGCTCAGAGAAGAGGAATCCTACAGGATGGTTTGGAATCATACAGTATTTGTCCTTTCATGACTGCCTTATTTCGCTTAGCACAGTGGCTTTGAGGTTCATCCGTGTTGTAGCCTGTTGCAGAATTACTTTCCTTTTAATCTTTAAATGCTTCAAAACTTTTTTGAGGTATAACTGACGAATGAAGTTGTAAGATATTTCAAGTATACAATGTGATGATTGGGAAATGTATACATTAAGATTCCCATCATTGAGTTAAAAAGCATATCCATCACCTCACATATTTCCTTCTTTTTGTTTTAGGTGAGAACACTTAAGTTCTACTCTCTTGGCAGATTTTAACTCTATATTACAGTGTTATTAACTATAGTCACCATGTTATGCATTAGACCCTCAGCCCTTTCTCATTTTACGACGGAAAGTTTGTGCCTTTTATCTCCTGCTCCCTATTTCCCCCACTTTCCCAGACCCTGGCAACCATCATTCTACTCTGTTTCTAGAGTTTGGCTTTTTTTTTTTTTTAAGAGTCCATATGTAAGTGAAACTGCATAGTATTTGGAAATGAGAGAGAAAGCTCTCTAACTGATTTCACTTAGCACGATGCCTTCCAGGTTCATCTACATTGTCACAAATGGCAGGATTCCTCCATTTTTTTTTTTTTAACCCAGTGAGCCACTGAGGCTCCCCCGTCCATTTTTTTTTAAAGAAATAAAAATTTCCTTCTTTTTAAGTGGAATAGTATTCCATCATATATGTACTATATTTTCTTTATTCATTCATCTGTTGACGGACACTTAGGTTGTTTCCATACTTGTGTTATTATGAATAAATGCTTCGGCGAATACTGGAGTACTGATACCTTTTTGAGATAATTTTCATTATCTTTCATTATCTTTCTTTTCATTTCCTTTGGATAAACACCTAGAAGTGCAATGACTGGGTTATAGGGTAGTTCTATTTTTAATTTCTTTAGGAACCTCCATGTTGTTTCCTGTAATGGCTGCACCAGTTAACATTCTCACGAACAGTCCATGAGATTCCCTGTTGATGAGAAGTCTATCTTTTCCCCAATAAATGGCCTTGGTACCCTTGTCAAAAATCATTTGACCCTTTGTGTGAGGGTTTCTTTCTGGACTTTCTATGGCTTTCCATTGGCCTATGTATCTGTCTTTATTCTAGTACCACACCAGTTTGATGGTTGTCGCTTTATAGTAAGTTGTGAGATCACGAAGCATGAGACCTCAGCTTTGTTCTTCCTTTTTTAAGATCATTTCGGCTCTTTGGGATCCCTTGAGACTCCATATGAATTTCAGGATGAATATTTCTGTGCCTGCAAAGGGCATCACTGGGATTTTGATAGGATTGTGTTGGATCTGTAGGTCACTTTGTGTAGTATGGCCAAGTTAACAGTACCAGGTCTTCTAGTCTGTGAGCACAGGGTGTCTTTCCATTTATTTATGTCTTCTTAAATTTCTTTCAGCAATGTTGTGTGGTTTTCAGTGTACAAGTCTTTCACCTGGTTAAGTTAATTCTTAAATATTTTATTCTTATTTGATGCAATTCTAAATGGACTTGCTTTTTAAATTTCCTTTTCAGATTGGTCATTGTTTGTGTGTTGAGAACACAACTGGTTTTGGGGTGTTAATTTCATATCCTGTGACTTTGCTGAATTTGTTTAATAGTTCTAATAGGATGTAGTATGTGTATGCGTGTGTAAAGAATATAAGTTTTTGAATGCTTTCAAAACCATCTTCTCCCTATTTTTTGAAAGACTGTGCATGAATGCTCTCAGCATCTAACAAAGACTGAATGTGGATGTGTAGGGAAGGCTCACCGCTCCATGCTGGTGTGGGTATAGATAGAAAAAGCAAACCACACAATTGGCAAGTGTGCTTTGAATCTGTCAGTTACACAAAAACAAGTGTGAATGGTTGATATTCCAGGTTGAACATGTTGACAGAAGAGAGGAATATTCAAGAGATCTTTTTTAGATGTTTTCAATTTTCTTAGCGCGGACACGTGATCTCTGAATAAATTTGAATTATACTTATCCCACCATGTCAGAAATTGCACAGAAAACGGTAAATAATGCTTAGTAGAAAATTGCTTTGCTTTGTGGAATCTTCTACCACACCACAAATGAGGTGTAAATAGTTTTCTAATTTAGGAAAAACGGTGAAGAGAATTTCCTGCTGGAGAATGGAAGTTTTACCTCCTTTAGAAGTAATTGGGATGCCTACCTGAAAACAGTCATCTGAGAATGCAGAGTTCAGAAAATTTCTGCACTGTCAAATTAAAGCTACAAATAGAGGATGCATGTACCGGGCTCTCCGTATAGCTGAAAGGGAAAGGATATGATTAGAAAAGTGAAATAACTTGCAGCTGCTTCCACTTTTTAGGGGGTTGGGGTGACTCCCTTCTCTGCTGGGCCAGCCCTCGGGGTGGTGGATCGGAGCGGGAGAAGGTAAGCAACCATGGCCTGCGTTGCTCTCAATCTGGGATGACTTCACCTTGGCCCCAGGAGTGTGTGGGCACTTTGGCCTTATCCCAGACCGGGATTCCCTTGAGATGGTGGGGATTAGGTCAGGGGGTCCATATGCCTTTACATCCCGTTGCTAGCTCATCAGAGTTTGCAAGAAGCACACCAGTAGAATTTGTGGCTCCCTCAAGTACATAGTAACCGGGAGTCAAAGCCCTCTCCCTTCTTCCCTGGCCTAAGGCACAAATGACCGCTGAGCTCCTTCCCAGACATTCCTCATTCCCCACTGGTGGAGCAACCAGACCGTGCGTGGGCCTGCCTGTAATTATTGTTTACTTCCATTTCTGTGACTCTGCTCCTTTCAGCCCATTAACATAATGAGAGGTTCTGTAGCCAGGCAACTAGGGATAGAACAGGTTCAGTTCAGACTCTGACTCACTGTGTCTCATCGGGTCCAACACCCATTGTGTCTGCTCCTGGTTTACCTCTCTTCTGTAGTCACAAGAATGCAAACCCCTCCACTGTTCTGCCAGGTGACTCTCCCTGCCTTTGCTACCCCTTTGCACCACTTCCTCCCCCAATCCCCGACTCAGGCTGGCCGGCGTGGTCTTCCCCGAGTGTCCTGCAATGGCCCTTTCTGTTTCTGCTCATCAATCCCGAGGACTTTGCCTTTCCTAATGCAGTAGATTGTCCCTCCCACCGATTCTTCCCACTAACAACTACTCCATTTCGTGTGCCTTTCTAGATGCTTTTACCCTTCCGAAAAGCAGCCAATTTTTAACTTTCTTGACTGTTAAAGAACTTGACTTTTTATCTTGACAATAAAGACAAAAAATACAATATAATATTTTTTGTACAATACAGTACAAAAAATACAGTAAAAAGACAATAAAAAGACAGAAAAAGACAATAAACTTGACTGTTTATCTTGTTTCACTTCTTTTGTGTAAACCTTTCACTTCCCCTTGGATTATTTTATGTCATAAGAAAAAATAGGATACCCACTATTATTATAATTCCCCATTCGAAACTAGGCAAAATACGAATTGTCCCAATTCCTTTTCCCAAAAGGAGCATCCTTTTAACTCTGCCAACTGATGCATCTGGAAAGATTATCTTTTGACCATCATAGATAACGTTGACCTGCTTATTTCTCCCATTGTTCTAAAGTGGGCCAGAGTCCTATGTTTCCCAATATAGTTCTTCTGTATTTTCAAAAGTCTGAAATACTTTTAAGTTTAGAGGAAAGTTGTAAGTACAGTACAGAACTATTTTTTTCCAACACCATTTGAGAATAATTTGCCCATAGGATGTTCCATCTCTCCCAGATGTATTTGCTGGGTATCGCCTACAGAACCACCATGTGGTTAATTGATATGATACATTGTTACCATCTAATCCTCAAACCCCTTTACATTTCCCCAGTTGTCCTCATGATGTTCTATATGGCAAAAGGATCCCATCTAAGGTTTACATTGTATGCAGTTATCTCTTTAGTTTCCTACAGTCTCAAATAGTTTCAGTCTTTCCTTGATTTTCATCACCTTGAAGATTACAGGTTCATTATTTAATAGAATGTCCTCAGTTTGCATTGGTCTGATGTTCTCTCACGGTTAGATTCATATGAGGCATCCTGGCAGGAAGATCATAGAATTGAGGTCACAGTCTCATCTCATCCTCTCACTTGGCACATTTCAGTTTCTCTCATTACTGGTGGTGTTTACTTGGATCACTTATTAAGATGTCATTTGCCAGCTTCCCTCTGTAAGCTCGCTCTATCTTTGCCTTAGTAAATAGCAAGTATTTTGGAGGAAAATTCACTGATTCTGTGTAAATACCCTATTCCCCATGAAACTTTCGAATTACTTATTTTCTTAATTATATCAACACGGACCTGTGGATTCTGCTTCTATTCAATGGGTTGTCATCTGTCACTATTATTATCTATTCGTATGCTCAAAAATGTAGCAGATCTGGTCCATGGGAGCCCCTTCAAACCGGCATCTGTGTCCGTTTGATAGCTTCTCGCATTCTTTGAGTACTGTCATACTCTCTAGTGCAAGAAAAGATTTCAGGGTCATCTCGTACTTTCCCTGACTCAGTTGTTGGAATCAGCCACTTCTCCAAGGTGACCTGGTTCTTTTTAGTGTAGAAAATGGTTTATAGAAATGAATACGTGGGCACTAAATGTGCTCATTGTTATTGGGGCATTTGGTGTGACCAGCCCTGTCAGTGCACAGGGCTAAGTCATGTATGTCTGCATGTGTGTGTTTCACATGTACACTCACATTTGTGTTTATTTTGGTATCTATCTTTACATCCTGAAAACCTCCAATTTAAATCAAGCAACAACGCTCATGCTGGCTTTCCTCCCTTTCCACTTCTCCAATGCTAAGAAATCTGGCTGCCACGATCCTTAGCGCAGTTACTGATTTGATTAGTTTCCCAAACTGTGCTCAATCTTGCCTTGCTGCCCATGCCCCCAGCTGCATCCCCGTGCAGATGCCTTCCTCACCCCACACCAGGCTTGGCCCCCCACAGGATGGGCCTTCCCACTCTGTTTAGCTCTGATACCCCAAGCCAGTTGGCCCCCTGTGGGAGACATGTTCACCCTGCTTGGGGCACTGGCTTTGAGGACAGCACATCTTACTCCCTCCCCCTACCTCAGACAGACACCTAATTTGGTTTTTATTTTTATTTATTTATTTACTTAAAATTAATTAATTAATTTATGTGACAGACAGAGATCACAAGCAGGCAGAGAGGCAGGCAGAGAGAGGAAGGGAAACAGTCTCCCCACTGAGCAGAGAGCCCAATGCGGGGCTCGATCCCAGGACCCTGAGACCATGACCCAAGCTGAAGGCAAAGGCTTTAACCCACTGAGTCACCCAGGCGCCCCTGGTTTTTATTTTTTGGGGGAGGGATGGCATGCATTAGATATGTCTGGGGTTGAAGACAATCTGCTCAATAATTGATTTTTATTGTATTAATCATAACAAGATCTGTGAGGTCATTGTTGGCAGGGTAGCTCCAAGGTCCTAAGCATATTCAACTTTAAGTAAGCAAATGTGCCCTTCTATTTCTTTTTTTTTTTTTTTTAAGATTTTATTTATTTATTTGACAGACAGAGATCACAAGCAGGCAGGCAGGCAGGCAGAGAGATAGGAGGAAGCAGGCTTCCAGCCAAGCAGAGAGCCCGATGCGGGGCTCGATCCCAGGACCCTGAGATCATGACCTGAGCCAAAGGCAGAGGCCTCAACCCACTGAGCCACCCAGGCGCCCCTGTGCCCTTCTATTTCAAAAGCTTACAACAAGTGTAGCTTCCCATAAGAAATACCCACAGTCTTGAGGTCCTACATCAATATTGCTTGCAACTGCTTCAACAGATCTTTCAATAAAAGAGGAATGCTCTTTGCTATTTTAGGTAAATATACAAAAACTCTACTTTGTGAAGACAAGATACAGAATCCATGTAGATTTCATTCATATTTTATGATAACTTGCACATGAATCCTTCTTAACCTTCTTTTCTCTCTTTCAAAACAAGAGACAATGGGTAATGTAGGGCTTTGTCTTCTCAGAATCACTTATATCTACAGCTTTTTTTTTTTAAAGATTTTATTTATTTATCTGACAGACAGAAATCACAAGTAGGCAGAGAGGCAGGCAGAGAGAGAGAGGAGGAAGCAGGCTCCCCGCCGAGCAGAGAGCCCGATGCGGGGCTCGATCCCAGGACCCCGGGATCACGACCCAAACCGAAGGCAGAGGCTTCAACCCACTGAGCCATCCAGGCGCCCCATATATCTACAGCTTTTTAATCTGCTTAAAGTTCCTACTTAAAACAAACTTGTGACTTCTCCAATCAGCTCCCTTTTAAATCCAGATTGAATAAAAAAACATTTGGAGGGTCTGTTTTAAGTTTCTGCAAGTATCTTAGGTGATGCCTACAATAAGGCTCTGTGACCCATGGGAGGGACATTATCCACAAAAATAAAGTGATGTTTGGTTCAGTTTGGGAAAAGTGATGAGACTAAAGTTGGATTGGCATGTATTCCAATGAATGTGGGGACCAGAAACCCAGTTTTCTTAGCTAAAGCCACTGCGTGGTCCACTAAGCCAGACTTCTAATTTGACAAAAATGAACATAAATGAGCTATATCCCCAAAGGGCTGCTACTCTATTTTCATTATATTTCCAAAAATATCTTCAAAAATTTACCTTTAGGGGCGCCTGGGTGGCTCAGTGGGTTGAAGCCTCTGCCTTTGGCTCGGGTCATGATCCCGGGGTCCTGGGATCGAGCCCCACATTGGGCTCTCTGCTCAGCAGGAAGCCTGCTTCCTCCTCTCTCTCTGCCTGCCTCTCTGCCTACTTGTGATCTCTCTCTGTCAAATAAATAAAATCTTAAAAAAATTACCTTTATATTAAACTTAACCTCTATAGAACTTTTTAACCCTAAGTGTAACTTAGAAAGAAATCAACAACAGGGAAAATTTTAGTTGACACTAATAATTTATAGTTTCATTCCTAATGATATTGCTTTTTAAAAGTTCTTATTTTAGTTCCAGAAGATTAACATACAGTGTTATGTTAGTTTCAGGTGTACAATATAGTGATTCAACAGTTCCATACACCACTCTGTATTCATCATATTTCTAACCATATTGTTTAGATATTAACTGATTTTTTAAAGACTTTGGGGTTCAAAATCCCTGATGAACCTGGATACAAAAATTCTCAACGAAATGCTAGCCGATCGAATCCAACAGCATATTAAAAGAATCATTCACCACAATCAAGTGGCATATATTCCTGGGTTGCAGGAGTGGTTCAATATTTGCAGAGCAATCAACATGATACACCACATTAATAAAAGAAAATGTAAGAACCATATGATCCTCTCAATAGATGCAGAAAAAGCATTTGACAAAGTACAGCATTCATTCTTGATTAAAAATCCTCAACAAAGTAGGGATAGAAGGAACATAACTCAACATCATAAAGGACAAATATGAAATGCTTACAGCTAATATAATCCTCAATGGGGAAAAACTGAGAGCTTTTCCTCTATGGTCTCCTGACCATAGCGATGTCCACTCTCACCACTGTTATTTAACATAGTGCTGGAAGTCATAGCCTCACCAATCAGACAACAACAACAACAAAATAAAAGGCATCCAAATCAGCATGGAAGAAGCCAAACTCTCACTATTTGCAGACAACATGATACTCTATGTAGAAAACTCAAAAGACTCCACCAAAAAATTGTTAGAACTGTTACATGAATTCAGCAAAGTCACAGGATGCAAAATCAATGTACAGAAATTTGTTGCATTTCTACACACCAATAATGAAGCAGCAGAAATAGAAATCAAGGAATTTCACCCAAACCCTCAAGTTATCTAGGAATAAAACTAACCAAACAGGTACAAGATTTGTACTCTGAAAGCTATAGAACTTTTACGAAAGAAATTGCAGATGACACAAAGAAATGGGAAGACATTCCGTTCTCATGGATTGGAAGAATAAATATTGTTAAAATGTCTGCATTACCCAAAGCAATCTGTACATTTAATACAATCCCTATCAAAATATCACCAGCATTTTCCAAAGAGCTGGAACAAACAATCCTAAAATTTGTATGAAACTACAAAAGGCCCCCAAAAGCCAAAGCAATCTTGAAAGAGAAAAGCAAAGCTGGTGGGATCTCAATTCCAGACTTCAAGCTCTAGTACAAAGCTGTCATCATCAAGACAGTGTGGTACTGGCACAAATACAGGAACATAGGTCAATGGAAGAGAATAAAAAAACAGAAGTGGACCCACAACTATATGGTCAACTAATCTTTTCCAGGGGAAAAAAGACAGGCTTTTCAACAAATGGTGTTGGAAAGCTGGAGGGACACATGCAAAAGAACAAAACTAGACCACCTCCTTATACCAGACACCAAAATAAATTCAAAATGGATGAAAGATCTAAATGTGACACAGAAAGCCATCAAAATCCTAGAGAAGAACACAGGCAGCAACCTCTGTGACCTTGGCCATAGCAACTTTTTACTGAATATGTTTCCCAGGGCAAGGGAAACAAAAGCAAAAATGAATTATTGGGACTTTATCAATCAAGATAAAAAGCACAGCAAAGGAAACAATCGACAAAACTAGAAGGCATCCTTCAGAATGGGAGAAGATACTTGCTAATGACATGACGGTTAAAGGGATAGTATCCAAAATCTATAAAGAACTTATCAAACTTAACACTCAAAAGACAAATAATCCAGTTTAAAAAAGGGCTGAAGACATGAATAGACATTTCTCCACAGAAGACATCCACATGGCTAACAGACACATGAAAAGATACTCAACATCACTTATCAGGGAAATATAAATCTCAAACCTACAATGAAATACCACCTCACACCTGTCAGAATGGCAAAAATTAACAACAGAGGAGATAACAGATGTTGGTGAGATTGTGGAGAAAGGGGAACCCTCTTATACTATTGGTGGGAATGCAAGCTGGTGCAGCTGCTCTGGAAAACAGTGTAGAGATTCCTCAAAAAGTTGAAAATAGAGTTACCCTATGATCTAGCAATTGTACTACAAGGTATTTACCCAAAGGATACAAAAGTACTGACTTGAAGGGGTACATGCATCCCAATGCTTATAGCAGCAATGTCTGCAACAGCCAAATTATGGAAAGAGTCCAAATGACCATTGACTAATGATTGGATAAAGAAGAGGTGGTATATATGAACAATGGAATATTATT
The DNA here is from genome assembly GCF_963455335.1 of Martes martes. NCBI lineage: Eukaryota > Metazoa > Chordata > Mammalia > Carnivora > Mustelidae > Martes > Martes martes. The sequence goes on along the minus strand of NC_137901.1, from coordinate 57,232,430 downwards.
TAGCCATAAAAAGGATGGAATCTTGCCATCTGCAGTGACATGGATGGAGCTAGAGTGTATTATGCTGAGCAAAATAAGTCAGCCAAGACAAATACCATATGATTTCACTCATGTGTGGAATTTAAGAAACAAAACAGATAAACATAGGGGGAAAAAAGAGAGAGGCAAACCATAAAACAGGAACCTTAACTATAGAGAACAAACTGAGGGTTGCTGGAGGGGAGTTGGGTGGGGGGATGGGTTAAGTGGGTGATGGGCATTAGGGAAGGCACTTGTGATGAGCACTGGGTGCTGTATGTAAGTGATGAATCACTAAATTCTGCCCCTAAAACTAATATTACCCTCTGTTAACCAGCTGGAATTTAAATAAAAACTTGAAACTAAAAAAAAAATACATGTTGCAATCTATATTAAAAAAATAAAAGACTCTGTGCTCAAATAATGATCTGTAAGCAGATGGAATTGTTTCTGGAAACAAGTTAAAAATATCAATGCAGAATTCTGCTAAAGAAGTAAACAAAAAAAAAGTAGAAAAATAGACGTTTCTTCCAAACATATAAAATATGGGTCTTCTTCTTCTGAAAAGACATCTTAATTTAGGTCAGCAAATTATATTACAGTGTTGGAAAGCAGGTGGGTGTGGTGATTTGTGTGGGTTTCTGTCACCTTTGACCTTGGCAGTTTCTTGGAGATGGATTACCCTGCCCTGAGCGAAGGAAGAGAATTGATCTCAAAGGAGAAGCCACAAATTAGACAGCAGGGGACTCCCATAGAAAAGTATGAAGGGCAGTGGATAGTAATTCCATGTAGGAATTCATGCAAATAAGCAGCACCTTCAAGCCATTTCGGCTGCCTGCAAAAGCCACCGAAGCATGGCTAATTATTTTTGTGATAATAAACCTTTACTCCAGTATCAAGTGCATAATTTTTTGATGCATTACATTTGAAACACAATATTGCTGTTTTACTTAGATTGACGTAGCTAGGTCATCTTCAATTCCATTCATTAAAATAACCACTAAATTTGATAATTGACCAGGAGATTAAATTAGCCTAATTAACAAGAACAGAAGAGGCATTTCTCTTTTTTATTTCTTTCTCTAATAGAGTTATAGCTAATAAAAGGCATTAAGTGTGAATTTTCAAAAGCCACTGTCCTGGAATGACACACTGACATACTTCATGAGCAAGTGCCTGTCACTGAAGGGTGATTTCTGTGACTATTCAGTAGAGAAGTTGGCCACTGTGACTTCATTGGTCTTATTTTGTAAATTCAGAAATTAACGTATATGATGACTAACAGCTGATTAAATAAATTCAGAAAAAAATCAGCCTCTCAATTACCTTATGAACAGACTAAATTTCTTTCACCTTAATCCATTGTTTAAAAATAATACAGTAGAGTCTGTGTTCTGGTCCTAAAATAGCACAGCCTGGAAAATTAGACAGGAAAAGGGGTTCACTTGCTTCACTGCTTTTACTCATTTAACAGATATTTCCTCTTTCCCTGACCTTTTTGTTTTTTAATTTTTTAAAAAAGATTTTACTTATGGGGGGTGGTGAGGGAGGGGCAAAGAGAGAGGGAAAGAATCCTAAGCAGACCCCGTGCTGAGTGAGGAGCCCAATCCCACCATCCCAAGATGATGACTTGAGCCGAAGCCAAGAGTTGGATGCTTAACCCATTGAGCCCCTTTCCTGGTCTTTTTAAACTTGAGCTTGTCCCTAAGTTTGCCTGAGCTGACCTCAATGCATGTCCTCCATACTCCCCATGCAGACTCCTGAGACTAGGCTTAGCTCTGCCACAAGGACACCATCCAAGGGCAGAATGCACCAGCCAGGTGTTGTGGAGTGCAAAACTTTCACAAGGATATAGGTCTTCTGAGGGATTTTAAGCACTTGCCAAATGTTAATGTTAAGAAAAAACCACTAGTGGCTGCTTCTTCATGGGAGGGCAAGTTTGAGGGTAAGGTAAGTGCCAACTGTAGCCCATATGAGGGAGAGCACAGTGTAATTAAGCAGCAATATCTGTGAGCCACTGTGATATTGTATAGAAAATATGTATCTGCTTGATGAGAAATTCCCTTTCACCTGGGTCCCATTAATTAGGATAAGACGTCACTACATATCATAGAACACTTACCCCTGCGAAAAAGTGGCTTAAAAAAGTTAGAAGCCCATTTCTGCTCTGGAGTTATCTGTGATGGTTCGACAACTTTGAGTCATGAAGGACCAGACTCCATCCAGTTCTCCTCAACCTCATGGTACGAGATGGCTGTTGGAATTCGATCCATCCTATTCATATCTCAGGCAATGGTATTGAGGATGGGGAGCTCTTTTTTCTTCCTATGCAATGCTTCCTGTTATATCTCATGGAGACCTTGGCCATATCTTAGTGTAAGCGAGGCTGAGCTGTGCATCTTTCTGTTGCAGAAGGAGACAGAGAGGATAGCTAGAGAATGGCCATCACTCCCTTCAGAACTTCTGTTTGTTTAGGTGGAATATTTGTGGGTCACCAACAATGTTCCCTGCAAATGGAATTAAAGGCCCTGGTCAGATACTGTTATATACAAGGTGCTGGAAATACTTGGCTATTACCTGAGTGTTAGAGCCAAGATGATGGCATCCAAAGGGAACAAAACAAGATCAGATGTATGTGTTCCTGGCACAGAGAGCAGGTGGGGATGTGCAGCGAGCGGAGAGCAGGTGGAGTTCGCACAGGAGAACACAACCACATCAGCACGGGCACTAGCCGGATGCCAGACACCGTCTCACGAAAGCCATGTCAGTGCCTGGATGTCATCAGACGACAGAGGAGGAGAGAGGAAGTGTGGGGTGCACACATGTTCTGAAGACAAAAGCAGACAAGTCAACGAAAAACTGGGAACTCAGATGTGCTCCCTTGGGAGATTCCTTCACAAACCAGTGGCTGGCATGCCAACCTGATGGCTTTCTGCTTTGATAGAATTGTGATCTAGCACTTCATACTGTCTTCATGGGCTGGAACAAGTCTTGCTCCTCATCTCTGCCACTCACACTAGCTTTGTATTAACTCCATGTCTTGTGTCACCCCCTGGCCTGTGAGTCAGACGTCACAAGGCCTTTTTCGCCCCTCCGTCCTCCACTCATGCTGAGGTTAGGACCGTTTGCCGTGCCATCTGAGAAGGCGGCATGAGGCAGATTACCTTACACCATGAAAAAAAATACAAAGGACCAGCAAATGAAGCCTTACATGCTGTGAATTATGAACAACAATGATGGTGTCAGGCAAAGTAAATAGCGTCCTCTAAAGGGAATCATTTCAGACAGATGATTTGTTCCCACTAGAAAAATTGACTCAATTTTTTTTTTTTTAGAAACAAACATCTGCATTATGAATATCTTGAAGCATCTAGAGATGTGTGAGGTTCAAGGACTCCTTTTATATTTATCTGGTCACATTAGTATTCCAGTTAACCCATTTTATGGAGTGCTTCCTATGTGCTGGGGATATGGTGACCTGATGCTACCTCCTAATAGCACCACAGAAAGTACTGGAATAGTGACAACACCCACAATGACCTCAGGGGCTGAAGGGGAAGCTGAGCACTCCCTCTTCACCTTAAGGCTGTTATAGTATGATGGGAAATGCCAGCCCCTGCCAATGCCCCAGGATATCTTTGTCCCGATCCCTAGAATCTGTTAATTGCACATTACCTTATTTGGAAATAGTCTTTGCAGTTGTGATTAAGTTAAGGCTTTTGAAATGACATATCAGATAGAGGACTAGTACCCAAAATCTGTAAAGAACTTATCAAACTGAACACTCAAAAAACAAACAATCCAATTAAGAAATGGGCAGAAGACATGAATAGACATTTCTGCACAGAAGACATCCAAATGACCAAAGACTCATGAGAAAGTGCTCAACATCACTAGGGATCAGGGAAATACAAATCAAAACCACAGTGAGATATCACCTCACACCAGTCAGAATGGCTAAAATTAACAAGTCAGGAAATGACAGATGCTGGCGAGGATGTGGAGAAAGGGGAACCCTCCTAAACCGTTGGTGGGAATGCAAGCTGGTGCAGCCACTCTGGAAAACAGTATGGACGTTCCTCAAAAAGTTGAAAATAGAACTACCCTATGACCCAGCAATCACACTACTATTTACCCCAGAGATACAAATGTAGTGATCTGAAGGGGCACATGCACCCCAATGTTTATAGCAGCAATGTCCACAATAGCCAAACTATGGAAAGACCCCAAATGTCCATTGATGAATGGATAAGGATGTAGTATGTATGTATACACACACACGCACACACACACACAGGAATATTATGCAGCCATCAAAAATGAAATCTTTCACAGACCTGTATCCCTGGGGCTAATAGTACATTATATGTTAATAAAAAATTAAAAATGAAAAAAAAGAAATCTTGTCATTTGCAACAACATGGATGGAACTAGAGAGTATTTGCTAATCAAAATAAGTCAATTAGAGAAAGATAATTGTCATGTGATTTCACTGATAAGTGGAATTTGAGAAATAAGGCAGAGTATCATAGGGGAGGAGAGGAAAAAATGAAACAAGATGAAACCAGAGAGGGAGAAAAACCATAAGAGACCCTTAATCTCAGGAAGCAAACTGAAGGTTGCTGGAGTGGAGGTGGGGTGGCTGGCTGGGTGATGGACATTGGGGTGGGTATGTGCTATGGTGAGTACTGTGTATTGTGTAGGAGTGGTGAATCACAGACCTGTACCCCGAAACAAATAATACATTTTATGTTAAAAATTAAAAAAAAAGGCTGTCAAGATGGGGAGAGTATACTGGATTATCCAGGTGGGCCCTAAGTGCAATCACAGCCCCACTACAGAGAATTATTCTGTCCAAAAAGTGGATTGTGTTGAGGTGGGAAAACGCCCTAGCCTATTGCACTTATTCTTTACTTCCATCTTATGGGTCCCTTCTTCCAGCCCTGATGAGGTCAAACCTCTCATGGTAGCCTATATTCCTCCTCTACATGCTCACTCTCAACAACAGTGAACCATACAGACTGAAAAACAGGGTCTAGGTTTATGGAGCTCGGGAATTATCTGCTGAGTGATGGATGAACAAGCAGAGTATTCCAGAGACAGTCAGGAACTCCGGGTAGGGAGGCTAGGAGGTTGGAAAGGAGCTGCTGAGATGAGACAGGACAGGAGGGTAACCAAGGGTTAGGCTGAGGAAGTGAGGCCATGGGCCAGGCTAACTCACTAGCCTCCTTCATGCTGGTAAGGACTCCTGGTACAATGAGGTTGGTTCTCCTCTAGCTTAGAATGGTGGTGCTTGTAGCCTGGAGATTTATTAGGTGCTCTTGCAGTGGTCAAGGTGAGAAAAGACAGGAAGCATCAGTGACAGGCAAAAATGGTGAGACAGACGTGAGGAATGTGTCAACAGGAGAGTAAGTAGGATAGTGGAGGATCTAGAAGAGATCCACTGAATTTCAGAGGTGAGAAAGAGGAAGAGAGAGGGAAGAAGGAGAGAGAGAGTGGGATGGAGAGAGGAAAGGAGGGTGGGAGAGAGGGATGAAGAGGAAAAGAGGTAGAGAAGGAGGGAGAGAGAGAAATTGGGTGAGAAAGGGACAGAGGAAGCAAGGGATGAAGGGAGAGAAAGAGAGGTGTCTCTGGCACTGAGTGCAACCAGAGTCGTACTGGTCCTCAGCCCCGCTCCATATTGCCACTGTGATGCAGTGAAGAGTCTGAGACTGGGTACCATCGATATCTCAGCCAGGGGCCCCTGGAAAGCAGAGTCCAGTCAAGAGTTAGAGTACAGATGCTTTATTTGGAAGGCTCAAGCCCAGGGCAATGAGAGTGAGGGAGAAAGGTGGAGCAGGGTGAGGGCAATGTGACAAGTCTGCAGTCCCTTCCCATGTGGGACAAGGTTCACAGTGTTCGCAGTGAACACAGGGAGACACAGAAAGGTGGAGCAGGGTGAGGACAATGTGACAAGCCTGCAGTGTCTTCCCATGTGGGACAAGGTTCACAGTGTTCACAGTGAACACAGGGAGACACAGAAGCCTCCCAACATGGTGGGCCTCTCCAGGGTCTGCAAGGGGAGACTGTATTTGGAGCAGTCTGGTGGAGGAAGGTGAAAGAGGATGGTGGGATTATCTGCCTAGTTCTCTTCTAACTTGTTTCCAACAGGTCAAGACACACACTGTAGGGAGCTGCTTCCATGCGGGCCAACACCTGGCTCTTCATTGCCGACTTAGAACATCAGATCTTTGTGGTATGGCATTCTATTAAAGCCTGGAAGAGGAAAGGCAAGTGAGCTGGGGGCTGGGGGCCTGGGGCCTGTCAGTCATGTGGACCAAGAAGAGAAAGAAGAAACTGGGAAGGTACACGGGGTTTGGATTCAATGCAGTGGGCAGTCCAGTCTCTGCTGAGCTGCTAACCAGTCTCATGACCATGGGCAAATCAACTGGCATCCCCATTAGAATCCTCAACTACAAGGGGTGGGTGAGTTAGATGGTCTTATGGGTCCCTTCAGCTGGGACCACCTTACTCTGCAGGAATCAGCATTGTTCTGGGGGATGCTTAGAAATGTCATGTTCTTGGAGGGTGCTGCCATGTTCTTGAGGGTACTTAGAAATGATACTGGAAGGCCAGGCTTTCAACAATCCAGCTGCTGGCAGGGGAAGAATTTTCTTGGCTTAAGCAGAGATTTTGAAAAAGGTATGGAGGGAGCATTCATTACCCTTATGCCCAAGGGGGAAGTATTGCTTTCACCCTGAAGGAGAGGAAGGCAAACTGGCTTCAATGATTTCTTTGTCCTTTGAGAAATCTGCCACTCATATGCATTCAGCAGTCAGCACTCACCCCTAGAACGAATCCGAACAAAGTTTACAAAATAAATAATTATACTTAGCTTCAAAAGGAGTATAATATTTTTTAAACCTTTGGAGTGCAAGTACGTTAATGTGTTCAGATCCAATTGCCAACAATAGATAAACATTAATGCATGTGAACATATGAACAATGGTGCCTCAGGGTGGGAGAGGTGGAGAATATGTTGCTGGACGAACCTAGATGACTGCAGCTACTCAGTGTGGCTCTTCTGGAAATCAGGCCAGGAGAAAAATACTGAAGTCTCTGAACTTCTGGTATCACCCCCAACAATATTGGTGCCTGGAGCACAAATACAGTCTCCTTTAGAGCAAGTGCCCGTGATTTCCTGGCCTTGAGTTGCCTTCACCAGCAGGACTGTCTTTAGCAATTCCATTTCGTGCCCTAGGACCTGGATGCTACATCTCACAACCCAGGAGACACTGTAAAAATTAGACTCAAAAATTAGATTCAAATTAGATTCAATGTAAAAATTAGATTCAAAGGAATATGTGTGTTTGAAATGGGCTGTTGGTTTCCTTTTCTATGTGCGCTCATCCTATCAGGTTAAATACTTGACAATAGATGATTAAACTGCATATACCTCATCACTTTCAATTAGGATTGCCATATTTAGTGAATATAAATTCAGATTGCCCAGTTAACTGTGAATTTCAGTTGAACAATAAATGATTATTTGTCTCAAATATCTTACAGTTGTAACAAATTATGTATTGATTATTTGAAACAATTTTTTTAAGATGTAAAGATTTATTTATATTTTGGAGAGAGAGAGTGAACAGAGGAGGGCAGAGGGAGAGAACCTCAAGACTCCCTGTGAAGCATGGAGCCAGACATGGGGCTCATTCCTATGACACTGAGATCACAACCTGAGCTGAAATCAAGAGCTGGACCTTCAACTGACTGAGCCACCCAGGTACCCCGGAAATCAAAATTTAACTGGGCCTCCTGCATTTCAAATCTGACAGCTCTGACTCAAATATAGTATTTTTTGCATATATAAACATTTGTGTGGGTGTACATATGTAAACAGATTCATTTTTTCCACATAAATGGTAGCATATTGCACACTACTCTGACTTGATTTTATTATTTAATAATGCATCTTATAGATTATTCTTTATGAGTACACACGTATCTGCCTCATTATTTTTAATAACAATTGAATAGATTACTACAGACATTCAGCCATCTGTAGATATTTACCCACAACTTAGAATTTTTTAAAGTAACCTTTACCCCCAACATAGGGCTTTAATTCATCACATCAACTGTGAGTCTTATGCTCTACTAAGCCAGCCAGGAAACCCCCCCAAGTTAGAATTTTATGGTTGCCAAATAATATAAACCTTTTTTATTTGTGCTACCTTCTCTAGGGAAGATCTAGACATGTCTAAGGAAGATGAATGTGGCCTTTGTTTTGTCATCCTGTCACTAATGGAAACATGTTGTTGGATTTCTCTAGTACATTATTCAGTGTGCAATTAGCAGCAATCATGATTGCTCCCTTGGAGCTCTGCACAGTCCTATTTTAACAGGGACCATTGCTTTCCAGGCATATACAGAGAGTATTCTGTGTCTTGTCTTCACTGCTACCATAAGTTGGATCCACTGTTTCCTGGGTCCTATGTCTTAATCTTTCTTGGCTTATCCTCTCATTTTATAGAGAGTATTATCTAGGAGTTTTCTTTTAAAAACAGCTTACAAAGTAATATTATATGTTTTTTCATGTTCGAAAAGATTTTATCCTGTTCTTAAATGCCATTGATAGTTTGGCTGGGTAGAGAATTATAATTTGCAAATGTTTTTCTTTCAGAATTTTAAGGAAAATACTGCATTATCTTCTTAATTCTGGTATTACTATTAAGAAGCCTGATACTATTCTGATTTTTGTTTATTTTTTAAAATGTAACTCTTTTTTTCTTTTTTCTTCTTTGGACATGTTTAGAATTGTTTCTTTCTGGTGAGGAGAAATTTCTTGAAGATATGCCTTAGTGTTGGTATTTATGGTATTTGGCTGTTGACAGGCATACTAATTCTAGAGACTTATATATCCTTCAATTAAAGTTCATATACTTTTTTCTAATTTCTTGGGTAGATTAGTCTCAATAATTTCCCCTGTTCTCTCATTTCAGAACACCTATTTTTAGGATATTTGACTTTTTGGGGATGAATCTCTAATTTTCTTATTTTCTAACTTTCCATTTTCTTGTCTAATGTACTTCCCAGGAGATTTTCTTGATTTTTATCTCTCAAACATTTTAATGAATTTTTAAAATGTTGAATGTTTAAATGTTGAATATTTTATCAATCAAGATAAGCTAGGATATGTTGTGGTAATGACACCAAAATCTCAGTGACATCAAGCAACAAAAGTTTCTCTCCAGTGCAAGCTATACCCCTTGAGGGTCAGCATGGCTCTCCTGTGCACTATTGTCCCACTGAGACAGAAACCGATGGCACAATTCACACCTGGAACAACAACAAAAAACGAGCATATGCGAACCACACATTGACTCCTAAGCCTCTGCTTGGACAAATACTTCTGCTCCTGCTTCAGTGGCTAAAGCATGCACGTAACTAAATCTGCCATTTATAGGGTAGGAAAGCATAGTCCTCCTTCAGGAGGAGAAATGAATCTTGTGGATAATAATACATTCAACCACACCTCACATTTTTAAAATTGCAAGATTGAATTCTTGTTTTCTGATTCATCAAATTTCTTAATTTATGGGTTCAATATCATCTTGAACCTCTCTGAGGATATCATTTACATTTTAATTTATATGTTAAAGATTTTGCTTGGAAATTTATTTCCCCTGGTTCTTTTCTTTTTTTCCATTTATTTGTTTGTTTTTGCCTTCGTATGGTGGGCTTTCTTTGTATGTATTGTGATCCTTGGTTGTCCATTCAGATGTAATTTTAAGTGAGTGTGTCACTTAAAAGCAGATGGAGGTGGAGGGTGCCTGGGTGGCTCAGTCATTAAGCGTCTGCCTTCGGCTTGGGTCATGGTCCCAGAGTCCTGGGATTGAGCCCCACATTGGGCTCCCTGTTCAGTGGGAAGACTGATTCTCCCTCTCCCACTCCCCCTGCTTGTGTCCCCTCTCTCTCTGCACCTCTCTCTGTCAAATAAATGAGTAAAATCTTAAAAAAAAAAAAAAAAAGCAGATTGGAAGTTGACTGGTAGGCTTCTCTTAAGTGGGTAAGACATATCTTTTCTGGGGACCAACAATTAGTCTATGGAGGTTGTATCAGTCAGAGTCCCATCAGGAAATAGAACGGCACTCAGGAAGGGGACTGGGAGAAAGTTTAACAATGGAGCTATTAGTGGAGTTAAGGGAACCAACAATGGATGGTGAAACATTCAGCGATTGGGAATCCATTACCACTTGAGACCTGAAGAGACCAGGGAGATTAGAAGTTTCCAGAATCTAGTAAAGCTTAAAGCTGTGGGAGAGGGGCTTCTCAACAGTAATCATTACTGTAGGTGGGGGAATGTGTCATGCCAGACTCTAGCATGTCATGAAAGGCGAGAATACATACTCCAGCCATCTTCACCTTCCAGTCTCCCAGGCTCATGCCAGTGCACCCTTAACCCAGCAGAACCTACCCAGAAGCCAGCAGGAGAGAGAGCTCACGTGACACAGTGTGTCATGGTTTACCTCCAGGAACACAAAGTGTTAGAGAGAAGTCTAGAGAGTAGATCAAAGGACCAAGAGAATATCTAGCACACAGATCTTTTCTCTAGGGGACAGCATAATGTCTCCAGCAGGGAGTCCTCTGATAGCCTTCTCAGGGTGAGTGCCTGACTACCAGACATTCTGCAAACAGGGTGAGACAGGGAGCTGGGAGAGCAGTTGTTGTGCATGAAGACTCTTCTTTAATCCTTTCCTCTCTTCTCCATGCCTCAGCTCCACACTCCATTGGATCGTCTGCCCCAGGTGCTTAGACTGTTCTGGGAGGGGTAGGATGAGCTTTTCTTGCTTTGTGACTCCTGGGCACAAACCATAGGATGTGGTTTCCTCTCCTCTGCCAGATCAGTTACCACTTCCCTTCCAAGACTCTATTGAAATTCCTTGGTTCTGCTTGCATTTCCTTTTTTATTTCTTTTACTAGAAAATGCTACTACTTAACATTTTTATATTTAACAAAAGGACATATATTAATTATATATAGTTCCTTTATGTTATCTATAATGTCCTATACAGACACAAAAGAATAATTAACTAAAGTAACAAAAATAATACACTGACAGTATAGAAGATATATTTTAAGGATGAAAAAAAAAGAGAGAGAAAGACGAAATTGTAATCTTGATATTGCATGGGTATTTTTTTTTTTAACAGTATTGGCATTTTAAACCTAAAATTCCTTGGATGTGAATTATAGATTAGAGTATCCATGTTTTGGGAATCTTTCACTGTGGAAGAAGTGGAATGGGGGGAAGTGTGGAAGAACAGAGTGTGGTTGGATTTGAGGTTATGGTTTTAAACACCAACAATATCTTGAGAAGTAGTGAGAAGTTCATAAATTTGCCGAATAGCGTCCTTGCCGGGAATGTTTGACCTAAATGTTATCGCAAGGAAAGAGACAAATACAGAATGTAGGATGCCTTACAGGGATTCTTCAAAGAACTCACCATCATGAAGAACAGAGGGAGGTGAGGGGATTGTTCTATTTTAGGGGAGAATAACAAGTTCTAATACCCATTGCACGCGTATGAACCCTGACGACATTCTGAGTTAAAAGGAAGAAGAATACAAAGGACTCCATTGGGACAGCTGAGGAGGTGGTGTTAAGTTATTTAGTTGAATGATACTGTTTTTTTAGGGGTGGTAGAAGTGTTGTGGTTGAAGCATCACCATCTACACTCAGATTTCTGACGATCTGGCAAGAGGGAGGCGAGTATGCACAGGGAGAGGTGAAGAGGGCTTGGCAAGGTATCCGCAGGTGATGGATTTTAGCTGTGTTCACTGGATTGCTATTTTGAAAGGTCAAAACAAAAAGTGAATACATTTGAAAAATGTACTAAAAACATTCTAATGTTTCAAAACACTGTTGCAAGGATAGTTGTTTCCTCATCCCCACCCTTTTTAGTAACCCTACTGCGTTTTGCTTTGTGAAAGCACTAAAAAATGACAGAGGCTCACTGGAGGAAGAGAGGAAAGGTAGGGAGCATGTCCTAGAGCAGTAGCTCTGGTTGAGAAGAGCCATTTGCTCTCTTGCCGGGACTTTGTTTAAAAAGATGGCGTCTTGCATCTTCACCTTATTGCTTCCTGAGGCCAAACAACAAAACCCAAGTCACCTTCCAGTTCCCGGGAAAGGGGATTGTTGTACACTTTTCTGTGAGAAGAAGCAGCAAGCCCAGGAAGAATGGGACAGTCAGAGGTCCCATCCTGAAGAGAGTGCCGACCTAGGATTCAAAACCAGAAACTCTTCCCAGGTGCATGGAAAAAGGAAGAAGCTAAAAAGCTAGACTTGTTTCAACTTCGGCTCATCACTGAGTGGTGATAGACAAGATCTCCATCTTCATTCTCACTTTGGCAAGCTTCCCGGAGAAGAAACACAAGAAGGAGAATGGGTAAGAACTATGGGTGGTTGGGATGTTTAGCTGCTGGAGCAGGAAGTGCAGTCTGCTCTGCCGAATGGTCTTCCATCTGCCCGTGAGCCTCTTGCGTAAGTGGGACTCTGACGCCTACAGCCGCTAACACCCGACATGCAGTCTCCAAAGTGCTTACAGCATTGGCTTTACAGAAGGCTCTGGGATACCCAGATAGCAGCTGACCAAGGTTGCTTCCATTTCTGAATGGGTCATACAGACAAAAATCACACCTGCCACAGATAGGATGGAACCGCACACATACGTGTGTTAATATCAAACACACTTGTGCTTGGGGAAAGAAAGGGTTTGGGGAGGTTAAAGTTTCTCCCTCCCCATCCCTGATCTCTCTGAATCTATGCTTGTAGCTTGTATACCTGCTTGCTTATTTATTTATTTATTTAGAAATGGTTGTGTTGGGGCTGGTATAGACACATCTGCCAATTTGCAGATACAGATAGGTTGAAAATGTAGGTACTCATGTTCCCAGGCTGCAGACAGACACATGCACGTGTGTGTGTGTCATTTGGAATAGTAAAGGAAAGTAAAAGTTCTTAGCTCCTGGATGTTTTTCTTTTCCCAGCTTATCTGACTCAGGGTTTCTTCCTTCTGAGGGCAACGATCTTGAAGAACTATCCATCCTGCACAAAGGTTGGAGGGGAAGGAAAGGAAATAGGGACTGGTACTCTCTGTCACCATAAGTGGTTCTTTAGGGTGAATCCCCAGGGTAGAATGTCTGGGCTATAAAGATAGGCTCATTTTAATTGTAGAACTGCCAAATTATCCTCCAACAATGTCACATAGATGTTCATTACCACCAGCAATGATGAGAAAGTTCTACCTTCCCACCCTTGCCACAACTTCACCAACCGTTAACACTCGAAAATAAAAAATGTTTTATTACAGTGGTTGAGAATATTTCATTTCTTAAAGTTTTCATTTCCATGATTCTTAATGAAGGTGAGCATTATTTCATATATTTATTGGCCATTCAAACTTCATTTTCTCTGATTTTTCTTTTTCTTTCCTTTGTTGATTTTTTCCCTACTACATTGTCATTTTTCTGATTGACTAGAAAGAGTTTTTTTTTTTTACATATTCTCGGTATTAATATTTGTCTGTCATAACTGTTGTAAATATTTCATCCAACTTGTCACTTGTCTTCTGTTCTGTTTTAGTATATATTTTGTTATAACAGAAGTTTTTTTTTTTTTTTTTAAAGATTTTATTTCTTCACCTGACAGACATAGATCACAAGTAGGCAGAGAGGCAGGCAGAGAGAGAGAGGGGAGGAAGCAGGCTCCCTGCTGAGCAGAGAGCCCGATGCGGGGCTCGATCCCAGGACCCCGGGACCATGACCCGAGCCGAAGGCAGAGGCTTTAACCCACCGAGCCACCCAGGCGCCCCTATAACAGAAGTTTTAAATATGCCTTACTTTTATAATCTAAAAAGTGTTAACCTAGAGAAAGCAAATGTTACTTCTAAACTTTTCATTCTGTAAAGCTAGAAAATTCAGATATGATTTACTGAAAAGAGTTATATCCTCTAGTATAATAGGCACTGGGGACCTAGACAGCCAGCACGCAACTCATGGCACCATCTTGCAAATCTCAATTGCATCTGATACTTTTGTGTTGTCTACACAAGGCTCTTGTCACCAACCAGATAACAAGTGACAGTTTTCTGACAACTGTGGACATGCTCTGGCTCTTTGGCAACCTGAGGCATCTAGTTAAGAGAAGAAGGTCTTCTGTATTACTTATGAGAGTCTAGTAGGACTGCCAAAGCACTCACAAACACACAGAGAACCATCCAGGTGGCCAAAATTTGCTCTCCCATGGGTCACTGATGTATGCAAGTTTCCAGTGTCAGAGCCTGCTTTGAGCAAAATTAGACAGAGAAGCATTGTTTTAGTATGTTTGGCTGAAAATAACAGGCATTTATCTATCACAGCTCTGGAGGCTTGGAAATCTTAGGTCAAGCTACCTGTTAATTCAGTTTCTTGGGAGGACTCTCTTCCTGGCTTGCAGATGGCTTCCTTCTTGCTATGTCCTCACATGGCCTTTCCTTGGTGTGTGCATGTAGAGGGAGAGCTCTGGTCTCTCTTCCTCTTCCTATAAGGGCACAAATCCTATTGGATCAGGGACCCATCTTTATGATCTCATTTAACAATTACTTCCATAAAGATCCTGTCTCCGAATATAGTTACACTGGTAGCTAGGGCTTCCCTGTTTTCATATGGGATGAAGGGAGAGACACAACTCAGTCCCCAGTAAGAGTGGATCTCCTAAGCAACTTCACTGAAGACCCCTACTCACGATCCCTGAATCAGAGGGAGTGGAGGTTTTGGAGAGATCAGATATTTCATATCACCTCCAACATGGCCACGTTGTACGCCAGGCCTACTTGATACCTTCTTCAGAGGAGAGGTATCCAATCCACTTTGCCCTGGACAGTTTGCCCTTTCTAATAGCCTTGGCTGTAAAGCACTGAAGGGCTTGCCCCTGCACAGAATATTTTCCTTTTTATCTCCTTTCTTTTGTCTTGACCATTTGTCCTTTTCTGATTGGCCAAAGTTCTGCCCCACTCCCCAAGCCCAAAATATAATATTCATGTGTCACCTAAGACACACTACATGGAGTCAAATGATGTAGAGGAGATATACACAGCGTGACATGCACAGAACAAGAACCCAGAGGTCCAGGCTGTGACCCCAGTTCCTTTGCTTACTAATTCTGCACATCTTAATCCCCTAGTTCTCTCCCCAGTTTACCTCCAAGAATGAAGATATTCGCATTTATCTCTGAAGACTGAATTGTATCTAAAATTACCAACCGCTCTTCCTAGCTTTAGTCGCAAATTTGGGTTCTTTGTTACTAGACCTCTTTCCAGACAGGGACATCCTGAGTTCTCCTGTTCTTCCTTCCCCACAAGCCACAGACCATAGGATTTTAAGGCAGGGCAATTCTAAGAGTGCCCCCCCCCCATCTTGGCCTCCCAGAGCCTACGATTCTCATACTTTTTCTTCCTTGTACCACCTTAGCACTGAGACTCTACTCCTTGTGCCATGCCCCCACCTGTTACCAGCCTGTGGTATAAGCACGTGCTTATCTAAACAGTGGACTTGTTCTACTGTTCCCTTTCTAGAGAAATTCTAGACATTAATAAGATATTTTCTTTACAGACCAATTGTCTTCAGATATTTGGTCTTCCTTGTGTCTTTAAATGAGTCTGACTGCACCAAGCACCATGGTTGACACCCAGTATGGGCTTTGAGGATTCCAGCTCCATTTGGAGAAGTTGCCTGTGAAGCAGAAGCTGTCTGTGCCTTGCCCATAACCTCTTGGCACTCCCTGTTTTCCAAATATGCCAACAGCTTCTCACTATAAGTCCTTGTGAGTCTGCCTGAGAGTTTTCCCTGGCTGCAAGAGCTTGTCTGGCCAAAGGAGAGGCTAGACCTGTCAGGGAGTTAAAAGCTGTAGGAACAGCCATCAATCGATGACAAAGTTCCTTGCCTTTTGGGTGGGATAGGGCTGAGGCAAGGCCTATAGCAGGTTGGCACACTTTTCCTTAAAGTCAGGTAATAAGTACTTCAGTCTTTGAGGGGTATATGGTCTTTGTTGCAGCTACTCCTCTCTGGTATAGGGTAACAAGCAGCCATAGACAATTCGTAAATAAGAAGGGGTGGCTGTGTGCCAGGAAAAATTTGAATTTCAGTATCTTGCACATGTCACAAACATTATTCATATTTTCATGATCTTTCAACCATTTAAGAACATCAAGACCTTTCTTAGCTGATGGGCCATACAAAAACAGTCAGTGGGCTGGATTCAGCTTTGGTTTGCTGACCCTAGTTCTAATCTGTCTTGCTGTGGCCTCCAGTGAGACGGAGCCCCAGCTGCTTCTATTGGCTTCTATGTGCTTCCTTTCCTTCCTTGCATCACTATGCCCACTCCCCTGGAATCAACTTTCAAATAAGCAACTTGCACTCAAATACCTCTCAGAGACTGGCTCTGTTCTTAGATTTCTTCTGAACTGGTAAACTGCATTTTCTCCTCTTTATAAAGCTACAGACCACAATGCTGTAGAGAAGGGCAACTCTGGATCCCAAACACTGGCCCTCCCCATCTACCTTCCCTACCCTTTGTCTAGGCCATCCTGTGCTTGTCCTGCCTCATCCCATTTGCCAGTTGCCATATTCCATTTCTCCAAGGATGCTCCAGTGAATAAGCTGGTCCTTCTCTGATACCACAGTGCTTTCATTCTGCTGGGGAATAGAGAAGAGTAAACTCACAATTATAACCTGTGAGATCACCAGGATGGATAGTAGGGCACAGGAGTCAGAGAGTATTTACAAGAACTTTCTTAAGCATCATTTCCCGACCTGAAGAGGGGACGATCATAGGTCCTCCTCTATGGGCATTTGGAAAGATGAAATTGATGTCAAATGCCAATCATCCATTATAAGGCAGGGAACACAGCAGGGGCTCAGTGATTAGAAGTAACTGTTGTCATTAATGGACAAATAATGTTCTAGGAACTCACAATGGAAGGTTCACATGCTAAAGGCCAGCATAGTCATGGGACAGGTAGAAGTGGGTGGGGTAGGACTGGAAGAAATGAGCAGGGTTGGGGTTGATGCGATTGGGAAGAGAGCACTTCACAGTCAGAGTAGAGCATGAGCAAAGAGATGAGCCCTCAAAGGTCCAACAGAAGAAGCTCCAATAACTAATCCAGCCCCTCATCCCTGGGAACACAGACCAAAGGACAAAGTGGCTCAAGCAGCTGGGACACACTTGTCAAACATGAATTTATCAAGTCTCTACTTCTATTGTAGGCAGTGTTCTTAGGGCTTAATAGATAATCTCATTTGATTCTTACAACTTTAATGAGACCAGCATTAACATCACTCACATTTTACAGGGAGGAAATGTGAGGTTGTAGGGGGGTTGAGGGGCCAGTTTGTCTAGCTGCAGCAACTCTGTGGCTAACTGCCATGCTAGGATGATTCTGTGGCATGCAGGAGAGAGGCTGAGCTGGACTGGAGGCTCAGAGAAGGCATTCTGAAGGAAGTGATGCGTATGCTGATGTCTGAAGAAGTTATCCCTGGGAAGGGAGGGAGAGAGAGCACTCAAAGCTCTATCATATCCTAAGATTCAAAGGAATGCTGGAGACAGCAGAAAGCGTTTTCTCTGGCTGGCGCAGAGTGCTAGAGAAACATATTGGGGATGAGAGGAGAAGTCACAGGCTAGATGTTGGCTCATAAGGAGCCCTAGAAACTGTTAAGGAATCTGGACTTTATCCCAAGACAATAGAGAGGTTTTAAAGGGTTTTGAAGAATTAGGATTTCTTTCTTTCCATTTTGCTTTTCAGATAGCTCTTGGTGAGCATGGAGAGTGGACTGGAAAGGGGCAGGACTGGAGGAAGGAGTGTCCATTCGAAGGCTGTTGTAGCTTTCCAGGCAGGGAAAGATGGTGCTGTGAACACGGAGAATGTCAGCAGGGATTGAGAGAAGGCAAACGGTGTGAGAGGGATAGACGGAACTGGTGGAACATGGTGGTTGATTGATTGGAGGAGGTGAGGGTAAGATAGTTGAGACTGATGCTTGGGTTTCTGCCGTGAGGCTGGTGGATGGTGGGGTCTTTCCCACTAGAGGAAGAGTCAGGAGCAGGTAGAAGACAGAAATCACTAACATAGATTCTAGCAAACCAAAGGATCTATTCCTTCATTCATCCAATATATGAATAAATTCAATAAATGTACTGCTTAGATCAATGGCAGCTGGAAAAGTATGGTTTCAAGTCTGGGGATATATGGGATGAAGAACTGTGTCTGGTGACCCAGAAGTCTAGAACATATACATTCTTATGCTTAATAAATGTAATTTAGGGGCATCTGGATAGCTCAGTCAGTTGGGAGTCTGCCTTTGGCTCAGGTTA
This sequence comes from Martes martes, assembly GCF_963455335.1. Taxonomy (NCBI): domain Eukaryota; kingdom Metazoa; phylum Chordata; class Mammalia; order Carnivora; family Mustelidae; genus Martes; species Martes martes. Next base: position 57,214,022 of record NC_137901.1, on the reverse strand, counting down.
TGATCCCGGGGTCCTGGGATTGAGCCCTGAGTCCGGCTCCCTGCTCAGCAGGGAGTCTGCTTCTTCATCTCCCTGTTCCTTCTCCTACTTGTACACTCTCTCTTCTCTATCAAATAAATAAAATCTTTAAAAAAAAGTGTAATTTAACTTTAAGTGAAAGGAGAGTACCGTGGTATGTTGAAAACATTATTACATCCCTGCTTTACAAGCATACCAAAGAAAGTGCAAATATCTATCGCACCATGACAACCTTTGGCAGAGGTACATCAGTGAAGAAAATGATAAGTAATTTTAAAAACCTCTGGTTTTGACCAAGTTCTTCAGCAGCCCTGGAAAAACCTGATGGAGGCAACGCTCCAGCAAGGCCAACAAGAACATCCATTCACAAGGTGGGTGTCCAAGGCTAGGCTCAATGTGTCGATGCTGTTGCTTGGAGAGAAGGTGTGGCTAACAGTCAAATTTTCCACGTTAAGACTAACTTTTGGGCTTTGGAGTGTGTGCCAGTGGACAGAGAACGATCACATGATTACTAACAGTCAAGGATTCAGCCTCCATTATCTCTTCAATGCCCTGCAAAGTCAGGCTGGGTGCATTTCTAAAGCCTCTCATGGGGAAGCAAGCATTCTTCAACCACCAGGTGGGCTCATCTACTCAATGGAGATTGCAGATGTATCTTCTGATGAGTCTGAGCATATGTCTTCTGAAAAATCTGAGGATATGTCTTCTGAGGAAACTGTGTCTTTGGCTATAAGGCCATGTACTATGATGACATTTTCAGCTCTCAGATCTGCAGTTCCATACAGAGGTCTCTGTGAAAGGATCTGGATGCATCACTCTGATGTGACAGGGGACTGTTCTGGCTTCTTGCAAGTCCTGCAGTTTTCCTGCTCCAACATCAAGAGCCAGTTCAAGGAAGTCTCCTTCTGCAAACAGGGGAAGTTTGACTTTAGCTTTGGTGGTGACATCCTGGCATTTTAAGACTTCAACTTTATGTAGCTCACCTTGACTTTCAGCAGAAATGACAATCTTTATCAGCATGAGGAAGTGCTCCTTGGCAATGAAGGATGCAGAGGGTTTCATGTGGTTATGTGTAATCTCTGGAGAAGCAGTGCACTTTGCGAAGCCACAGCTACGTCAGACGCTGAGTTATAGTCTTGGTCTTTCCTAAGGAACTTGCCCTGATAGGAACACGGGATAAGAAAATGCTGCCTTTTTTTTCTGGTGAAATCTCCATGACCATGAACTTGTTACCTCCTTGGTCCTGAGGGTGGTTGGGAGTTGTCCACACTTAAGTGGAAGGGGCTTGCTTGTGACCTCTTTGTTCTTTGGAAGTACCACAGTGTCCATTTTAATTTTCCATGGGAATTTACTTTTTTCCATACTGTATATTTGTCACTTTGTCTTGGTTTTAAGGGGCCCACTTCCCATGCCTGTAATATCAGTGACATGCATGGCCAACTGGAAAGGAGGGCAATCTAGGTTTACCTGGAGAAGCGCAGTGGGGGTGGGGAGTAAGTATTAGGAGGTCTTCAGGAATGGAGCCAACTTGAAAAGAAGCAATGATAAGTAAATTAATATTTGATTCATATATTACAGCAAGTAGAAGATAATTGGGAAATGTAAAGCTATTAGAAAATTTCATGGGTGGGTTATCCCGGTGACAGGTGTTAAGGAGGGTACGTATTGCAATGAGCACTGGGTGTTACATGCAAACAATGAATTATGGAACAGTACATCAAAAACTAATGATGTACTGTATGGTGACTAACATAACGTAAGGAAAAAAAAGAAACTTTCATGAGATGTCAAAATTGAATAACTTATCAACAGGATTATTTAGTGATTTCCCCGTTTGCTGTATCTTCTTTTAGTGAGTACTGTAAGGCAAATAGGAGGTACTGGGAACAGTACCCTTTCTAAAGGTCAGAGGTCTGCAGAGTACACCTTCTAGACAGAACAAATGTTCTCAGTTGGACGATGATAATGCCCTTACTACAAAGCTAGAGCTCATACAGCTAATACAACTTTCCCTTCTACAGTCTTCATGGATCTTCCATTACCTCTTGAGGCCATCGAGGAACTGTTACCACCTCCATTCTATAGATAGGAAAATCAAGGATCAGGTAGCTCTTGGAGGAATCAGATGGCACACTCAAAATGAGTAATTTGAGGGAAGTTTGAAAAAGGGACTGTTTTTATTTTATTTATTTTTTATTTTTTTAAAAAAGATTTTATTTATTTATTTGTCAGAAAGAGAAAGAACAAGCAGGGGGAACGGCAGGCTGAGGAAGAAGCAGACTCCCCACTGAACAGAGAGCCTGATGCGGGACTCAATCCCAGGACCCTGGGATCATGACCCGAGCTGAAGGCCGATGCTTAACCAACTGAGCCACCCAGGAACCCCACAAAGGGACTGTTTTTAAATGCATGGGCAGTGTAAGGGGAAAGCAGTATCTGGGAACTGCTACCCTCCATTTGAAGGGACAAAGAGAAGCAGTCAGCAGAACTCAGAGCACATAGCTCTGGGAGAGGGTTGACCAACCAGAGCTTTGGGCCAAAGAACTCAGCCAACCACAACAAGTTGTTCGGGAATACATACTTTGTTCCCCCTCTCTTTGGTCTCTGACCTATGGTGACTCCCCCCAACCCCCATCTTGGTTGACACTAATCAGAAGTCAGATAGAAAGAGAAACTGGTTGATGCCTGGTCAGCCCGTGGGCCCAGAACAGGGTAAAGAAGACATGAGTGGGGCTGGAGACAGTACAATACATTCTGCAGAGATGGTTCTATGAGTTGCTTGAGGCTAAGGCAGGAAGGAGCAGACACAGGATAAAAACATCATTCTTACTGTGCACCGAAATGCTCTTTCTACTGCATCTTCTACAGGAGTGCAGAAGAGTTCCTTGGAGTGTGAATGCAGCAGCAGAGATTTCTCTTGCTTAAATGCTCTCTGAAGATGGAAATCACAATGCATCACTAAGCCTATGGTTTCAAGAGAATCCTGACATGACCATTTAAGCCTCAAGAATTCTAGATGGAAAATGGCTTTGGGCAAGTGATAAAGAGAATGAGTATGAGCACTGCAATGAGCAGCTGCTCCATCATCTCTCTCTCTTTATTCTTTAGGTGTCCATTAAAAAATTTAAATGTTAGAATTCCTGGCAGGAAGTTTCACTGTATGTGTCATTTTTATGGATGACGGAGTCAATAATTCTCTCTTTGCTGCGCATCTGAAGAAGACAGAGTGACCCATGCCCTGACATCTTCCTGAGCATGTAAGGACCAAGTGGGCAGCTGTAATTCCCACCTCCATTGGGGAGGAGGACTTACTGTAAAATAAAATGTTGGGAATCTCATTAAATTCAATTGATTCCTGAAAATCAAAGTTGAAGCCCATTCTTTTTAAAGGGATTCCTATATATGTTCACGTACTACAAGTGAATTTTGGTGCAATTGTTATCCCCAGATCAAAACTGCTCACTGCCAAAGATTTTAGGAACATCTCAGCACGGTCATTTAAACTGCTAGAGAAGGCAGGAAGTTGAGAAGCAAGAATTTCCCTAATAAAACTCAGAGTATCATTTGCAAATATCTTCTCCCATTCCGTGGGTTGCCTCTTTGTTTTGTTGACTGTTTCCTTTGCTGTGCAGAAGCTTTTGATCTTGATGAAGTCCCAAAAGTTCATTTTCGCTTTTGTTTCCTTTGCCTTTGGAGACATATCTTGAAAGAAGTTGCTGATATGGAAGAGGTTACTGCCTATGTTCTCCTCTAGGATTCTGATGGATTACTGCCTCACGTTGAGGTCTTTTATCCATTTCGAGTTTATCTTCGTGTATGGTGTAAGAGAATGGCCGAGTTTCATCCTTCTACATATAGCTGTCCAGTTTTCCCAGCACCATTTATTGAAGAGACTGTCTTTTTTCCACTGGATATTTTTTCCTGCTTTGTCGAAGATTATTTGACCATAGAGTTGAGGGTCCATATCTGGGCTCTCTACTCTGTTCCACTGGTCTATGTGTCTGTTTTTATGCCAGTACCATGCTGTCTTGGTGATCACAGCTTTGTAGTAAAGCTTGAAATCAGGTAACGTGATGCCGCCAGTTTTATTTTTGTTTTTCAACATTTCCTTAGCGATTCGGGGTCTCTTCTGATTCCATATAAATTTTAGGATTATTTGCTCCAGCTCTTTGAAAAATACCGGTGGAATTTTGATCGGAATGGCATTAAAAGTATAGATTGCTCTGGGCAGTATAGACATTTTAACAATGTTTATTCTTCCAATCCAAGAACATGGAATGGTCTTCCATCTTTTTGTGTCTTCAATTTCTTTCATGAGTGTTCTGTAGTTCCTCGAGCATAGATCCTTAACTTCTTTGGTTAGGTTTATTCCCAGGTATCTTATGGTTCTTGGTGCTATAGTTAATGGAATCAATTCTCTAATTTCCCTTTCTGTATTTTCATTGTTAGTGTATAAGAAAGCCACTGATTTCTGTACATTGACTTGGTATCCTGCTACGTTACTGAATTGCTGTATGAGTTCTAGTAGTTTGGGGTGGAGTCTTTCGGGTTTTCCATATAAAGAATCATGTCATCTGCGAAGAGAGAGAGTTTGACTTCTTCATTGCCAATTTGGATACGTTTTATTTCTCTTTGTTGCCTGATTGCTGTTGCTAGGACTTCTAATACTATGTTGAACAAGAGTGGTGAGAGTGGGCATCCTTGTCGTGTTCCTGATCTCAACGGGAAGGCTGCAAGCTTTTTCCCATTGAGGATGATATTTACTGTGGGTTTTTCATAGATAGATTTTATGAAGTTCAGGAATGTTCCCTCTATCCCTATACTTTGAAGCGTTTTAATCAGGGATGGATGCTGGATTTTGTCAAATGCTTTTTATATATCAATTGAGAGGATATGTGGTTCTTCTCTCTTCTCTTATTGATTTGTTTTATCACATTGATTGATTTGCGAATGTTGAACCATCCTTGTAACCCAGGGATGAATCCCACCTGGTCATGGTGGATAATCTTTTTAATGTGCGGTTGGATCCTGTTTGCTAGGATCTTGTTAAGAATCTTAGCATCCATATTCATCAGTGATATTGGTCTGAAATTCTTCTTTTTGGTAGGGTCTTTGCCTGGTTTGGGGATCAGGGTAATGCTGGCTTCATAAAAAGAGTCTGGAAGTTTTCCTTCTGCTTCAATTTTTTGAAACAGCTTCAGGAGAATAGGTGTTATTTCCTTTTTTTTTTTTTTTTTTAAAGATTATTTATTTATTTATTGGACAGACAGAGATCACAAGTAGGCAGAGAGGCAGGCAGAGAGAGAAGAGGAAGCAGGCTCCCTGTCGAGCAGAGAGCCCGATGTGGGACTCGATCCCAGGACCCTGGGATCATGACCTGTGCCGAAAGCAGAGGCTTTAACCCACTGAGCCACCCAGGTTCCCAGGTGTTATTTCTTCTTTGAAAGTTTGGTAGAATTCCCCAGGGAATCCGTCAGGTCCTGGGCTCTTGTTTTTTGGGAGGTTTTTGATCACTGCTTCAATCTCGTTACTAGATATTGGTTTATTCAGGGTGTCAATTTCTTCCTGGATGCCCTTCAATGGACGAATGGATAAGAAAGATGTGGTCCATATACACTATGGAGTATTATGCCTCCATCAGAAAGGATGAATACCCAACTTTTGTAGCAACATGGACGGGACTGGAAGAGATTATGCTGAGTGGAATAAGTCAAGCAGAGAGAGTCAATTATCATATGGTTTCACTTATTTGTGGAGCATAACAAATAACATGGAGGACATGGGGAGATGGAGTGGCGAAGGGAGTTGAGGGAAATTGGAAGGGGAGGTGAACCGTGAGAGACTATGGACTCTGAAAAACAACCTGAGCGTTTTGAAGGGGTGGGGGATGGGAGGTTGTGGCAACCAGGTGGTGGGTATTAAGGAGGGCACGGATTGCATGGAGCACTGGGTGTGGTGCAAAAATAATGAATACTGTTACGCTGAAAAGAAATAAAAAATTAAAAAAAAAACAACTCAGAGTATCAACTTAGAAATAAAATTCACTTGAAAAAAGTCATTTCATTAATGAAGGCATTGTTCTTGTCTGTTAAATGAGAATAATCACATTTTGGCCCATCTCGCTTGTAGTTGTTAAGATCAAATGAGATCAGGGATTTGAGAGTATTAACCAAATTATTTTAAGCTTAAAAAACGAAGTTATTATTTATGTTCAAATTTTCCCCAAAAGGTATAAAAATACCACTTCAAATCTGGAATCCATAAATGCCCAAGTGTTTACCAGCATGAGTAAAGTTCCAGGGTGCTCTCAAATTAAAGGTTTCCTGTGATCATGTGTGGCTTAGGAATATGTTTTTGGTGTCTAGTACACAGTTCTTAAATCTAAAATAAGCAGAGGCTCATTGTCTACTAATGACCAGTATTTGGGCACCATCTTGAAAGGCATGGCCATTTAGACTGCTAGAGAAGGTAGTTACTGCTCAGACTCCAGATTAGAAATGAGAAAGGGCTGAGGAACCACAGGATTTCAAAGAGACTGTCTGTACCCAGAAGAAGGTAAGTCCTGGACTTCTGGAAAAAACTGTAGAGCCATCGGTGGGGTCCAGAGTGAAGACTCTGGATGAAGGATGTGGCAGTCTCCATAATGGATGTGACCAAGCATGATGACCCAGACATGCTTGTGACCATGATCTAGACATGGCTCTAGTCTGGTGAATCTGGGACACCCAGAATTTCAGCTGCTTTCCCATCATCAGCCTGCCCTGTTTCCTGGATCTGTCCTAGTTTGTTGCTATATCCCCTGTCAGACCCCAACTGGAGACTGGTCTCTCACCAGACAGAATCTTTGCCTGAAGTCCATATGTTCCCCAGCCTATCTTGACTTGGCCACTGACGGGGGCCCCTCTCCATTTGCTATTTCAGCCTCATCTCTAATTTGAGGAATAGCAACTCTCTCAAATAGGAGCTGTTCCTGAGATCCCTCTGCAGAAGGGCTCAGCTCAGTTCCGACTCTTTCCATCCCTTCTTATATTCTATCTTCATTTTACTTCCTGACCCAAACCATCTTAAGCTCTTGGACACTGACTAGCTCATGCTGTTCATCCACATTTTGGCTTTGCCCTCACACTCTGAAAACTCAGCAGAAATTGGATGTTTGAGGTTTTGGAGAGAATAAGGAGGAAATAAGGAGAGAATAAGGTATGCTGGGTGCATGGTGGGGGTGGGGAGGACTTTGCAGGCTGCCCCCCTGTTTTCTTCAAGAATCAGATGATGTCAGCACCCCAAATAGAGAAACAGAGTTGGAGGTCTGCCTTTATTGGGAGGAGGTTCAGCTGACACCCCTCAAGAGCAAAGTCTGTCCTGCAAAGGTAGTTTTAGAGATTTTAAGGTTTTCAGTGTGCCCTTTGGCCCTCTCTCATACCATGCCAGTCATCCAACCCAAGATTTAAAAGACTGGCTCAAATGCAGTGGTATGTTTTATCTGTAATCATTCATCTAGCAGCCTATTTTCATTTTAAAGATTTTATTTATTTATTTGACAGACAGAGATCCCAAGCAGGCAGAGCAGCAGGCAGAGAGAGATGAGGAAGCAGGTTCCCAGCTGAGCAGAGAGCCCGATGTGGGGCTCGATCCCAGGACCCTGGAATCACGACCTGAGCCGAAGGCAGAGGCTTAACCCACTGAGCCACCCAGGTGCCCCTAGCAGCCTATTTTTAATAATAAATAGGATTCATTCTTCTTACTACAAATTATTGCAGCCCATATGATGGACGCCACAGAAGCTGGAGAACAGATGGAAGATGAATCTGTTCAGCAAGATTATAGGAGGAAGAAGAAATGAAATTTAATTTGAGATCATGCCCATGCTCAGAGAGATGTTTCTATAGTCATCAATGGTGCATACAAAGCCTCTGTATACAGCTGGTGTATACTTGTCACCCTGAGGTCTCCTTGGGACCCCGGAGCCACTGATGATTCCCCTCTACTACATGCATCACTGTTGGCACCTTTACTCAAAAGATGTAGCAAAGCAAGCATGGGAAATGGACATGAGCTTTCGAGACTTGATGGAGTGAATATTAGGGGTACGTGGTATCACAGTTAGTCTGAATACAGCCAGTAATCACAATCCTAACAAATCAAAGCAAGGCTTCTGCTAGAAGTTCAACAATTGAGAATATTAATGTTCTTGTCCTGCCATAAAGCTGAATTATGTTTTTTTGTTTGTTTGTTTTTTTCTTTCTTGTGTTTGTGTGTGTGTGTGGTTGTTTTTTTGTTTTTGTTTTTTTTAACTAACATTGCCTCCTGGAAGAGATCTTCCGGCAAGCTAAATTTTAAGCCTGCTATAAATTCATGCCTAATATAATATAACATTTCTTTTCTGCAAAGGAGAATAAAACGATCCAGTCCATGAGCAGATAGAAAAGTGAATTGGAGTTTGGCGTTCATGTGAAGTACAAATAAAGTCATAAAATTAATGTGTGGTAAGAGACTGGCCTTTATGACAGTATATAAGAAAACGCACAAATAATAAATTTGCTCAAAGGATAAACTACTTTTTTTCCTGCCTGAAGCCCTTCTGGCTGTCACCTTGAAATGAATATTTATTAAGGGAATAAAATAAAAGCATTTTATATCCACTAAAGGAATGTGTTTAAATATATATGATGACAAAAATATAATAATAGATGATGAGGCGGACTGGATTTTTAAAATAATTGAATAAATCATATTCTTTAGGAAGAATGTGTTAGGAACATGTTTTTGGCATCTAATGCTCAATTCTTCTTAAGTCAAGATGTGAAGTCAGTGAAGAACGAGAGGACCAATTTTTGGAAAGGGGATCTCTGCAGCTACTTCTGAGGAACCTCAATCCACCAATTAGCAAGGTGCCCAGGGTAGAGCTGGGCCATCTTGGCACGCCCGGAACCAGCCGCAGCTGCCCAAGGAGGGAGCAGACTTAGTGGAAGCTTCTTCATCAGGACCTCACAGCTTAGAAATCTCTTCCCTTGACCCCCTAAAAGCCAATTAAGGACTTAAGATAAAAAGTTTTTCTCTTTTCCTGTGCACCATGGGTAACTCTGCTGTGGAGATGGAAACCAGGTTCTTGAAGCAGGAAGGGCTCTTATAGATGGTGTGTGTGGCCTTGGGCAACTTGGACCGAGTGGACCATATTGGCTCTGGTTTCAAATGGAACAGGATCTGCAATCATTTGGAACATCCCTGAAGAGAAACCAGTAGAAAAAAATGTTCAGTTGGAGTCATTTGTGAGTATATGCTTGTTAGTTTTACTCTTAGACTGCCCTGTCTCTCAGCTGCTAAATTCCAAGCTCCTTGGTTACCCTTCAGAATCTTCTCTTCTCCATTCCTCACCATCTGCCCTCATTCAGGCCTCAGGGCTCTCTCTCCTTTGCTACCAAATGGTCAATGTGCCTTGAATCTCTTTCTGTTCCCCCAAATCACGTGCCACCAACCATGTGTCCTTCCTATGTCCAAAACCCCATTAGGTTCCTGCCATCCACTTCCATCAGGCCATTGTCCTCTGGTCATGCTGCCCCAGTCCCCTCTGTGGCCTTGTCTCCCATGGCTCTCTCAACACTTGCCCTGCACTGACCCACACTTAGAAGTTCCGTCTTGAATGCTTTCCTTCCCTCTCTCCTCTGCCCAGAACACCCTGTTCCTTGGGGGCCTGATGGAATCCCGTTCCCTTTGGGAATACTGTCTTCGACCCAGCAGTCACATTTTCTGAAATTATGCATGAGTTTTCTCATCTTCCACTTAGCTCATGTCAACGAGACCCTTTAGAATGTCTGAGAATCTGTTTCAGAACCCAGACCAGTGGTCTGAAGAGTATAGCTTTGAGGCTACTGTCCTGGAGAGTTTGTGGCCGCATGAGGGTTTATCTGGGAGCTCCTGAGGGCAGGATGACAGCACCTGGCCCTACAGTCATGACACAGTAGCTGCTCATGAAAAGTTGACTGGGTTAAGCTAGCCTCAAGGGGCACAAACCAGTTAGCAGGTGTCTGTGAGCGCAAGACAGCATTTTTAAGCACTGGAAACTTTGTCTGACCTCGCAGTTAGCCCCAGGTGGCATTTTGTCACTCAACACTGACCTGGTCATTCATTTTTATTTTCCACTGCTACCATGAATAGTATCTTCTACTGTCATCTTGAATAATTGAATTAATTGTCCCTATAGTGAACACCGGTCTGTTGCCAGAACACTTCCCCTCCCTCCTGACAAGAATATCAAGTTTTTGTTATTTTGTCTTGTTTTGGTATTTTAAAACCATTCCTTCCTTCATTTTCAGTCATGTGGTTTGGGTGGAACACACCCCACCTTCAGGTCCAAGAGTCAGTTGGCATATTCCTATCTCCTAGTGACTAGGATGCATCAGGGAGGGGCCCAGGAGGTCCCTTTGGTGACAGTGACTCATCTAGGAATGGGTCCATGATCTCGTCTTGTCTTTTCATAGAGAAACTCAAGTCCACTTCTGGGAATCCAGGTACCTATATGTTCTATTCCCAGGCTTGATGGCGTGAGGATGGGAGGCTTGGAGCTTTTGTGCCATAAGGGAGTGCCTGGAGCTGTACTGGAGGTTCACTGAAAACCCGAGAAGATGTCCAACTAGTGGATGTGGATGTGGAGAGATGGTTCTTGCAGACATTGTTTGAGTCCTAGATCAAGCTCTGTCTGAAACCAGTTTATCTCTGGATTCTCAGTTTCATGAATTGAACATTGCCTTCCTAGGACTAATCCAGTTAGACCAAAGTAGTTTTCCATTACTTGCAACCACAAGTATCCTGAGGTTTTTCTCATAGCCATGGTTGTTGTTGCTCTCAATCTTCTTGCATTCTGAAAGATTAGTCACCAACACTCAGCTCTTCCACCTTAGTTTCTCACTCTAGTGTGCTGTGCTCGTTCAGATATATTGTTTATGGGTACATTTCTCCTACCTGTAAAGAGCCTCTCCATGTTTCTTCTACTTGGAACTTTCTTGGGTCAAAGGATACTTCCCAGTTTTATAAAGCCATAATGTTCCTGATCATATCTGCAAAAATCCTACTAAATGAGAAAAATTGGGAAACAGAGATTGCTAAAAAGAAATGAGGCCAATATACTTGCACAATATCTGGCAGGTGTGCTCCAGTGTAATTATGTAGATTCATTGCATGGGTCCCTCCTCCCAGAAATCCTCCATCTACTACTGCCCCGGAACCCCCAAACCCCAACATTCAGGTCTGGGCATATGCCCCAGGCTAGCCAATCCAGAATCCCTGGCCACAGTGATTGGTTCAGAGATGGACACACAATCTCAAGAGGCCCTTTCATTGTATTCACTGAGATTTAATACTTTCACTACTGGGATTGTACACTAAGGCAATATATCCTAGGGTTGCTCATTATCTTCCCCAAGGAAGTTATATACAATAGGAGGGAAAGAGGCCAATGGTGAAAGGAAGTTGAAAAGCAGAGCCAAGAAATTGATAGAGGCAATGGAGAGAGAGAGAGAGAGAGAGAGGGGGAGTGAAGGAGGGAAGAAATTGAGATATATAGTTTCTGGATCTAGCTAACACCATTATAATTGATAACATTTTGGTTGCATGCAGTGAATTCCCCCTTTTTTCTTTTCTCTTCTCTTTCATTCTTTCATTTATTCTTTCTTTTCTTTTCTCTCCTCCTTCTCTTCCCCTTCCTCCTCCTCTTTCCTTTCCTCCTCCTTCTCTTCTTCCTCCTCTTTCTACCACTTCTATTCATTTGCCTGGAAAGAAAAAGTGTTTTAAAAACCATTCTTTCCTAACTTCTTAATTTAAAAATTTCATGAGTGGTGTCAAAAAAATATTAAGGAAGCCACATGGATACTCATCAGGCAGTTCTTCCAGTAAAGGAGGGAAAGTTCATTTGACTGCATACGTACTTTTAGAGAAAGAGATGTCCATTTACTCACCACTTAGGTGCACACAAGTGTTAACATTTTATCATGTTCACTTCATATCAGTATTTTTTTAAGACATGAAACATAGTTAAAGTCTTTCCTCAGAAAGGATTTCTTCTGGTGAATTCCCCTTCCTATCAAAACTATTTTAAACTGGTTTTCTGTCACTTAAAATAGGAAGAGTTTTTGCTAGTAGGTATGCCCCTTGTCTGTGTACAGCAAATGGCTCTAGAGTGGCCATTCCCTTGTGTTTCCTGCTGTGATTGTGTATGACAAGTTGTCGGTGTGTAACACTGGCAGTAACAGTGGCAACTATTGTTTAACTGTATGCCCAGTCACATGGTTGAAACAACTAAATTTTGGGGGGGAATTCCTACTCCAAAAAAACCCCAAATATTTTCACAAGAAATGTAAGAATGCTTTTCATGATAACAGGACATTTTTGTGTTGTTTGTTTGGTTTTCACAGTTAAGGTCTTTTTTCTGTTTGGATTTTAAAAGCAAAAAGCAATATTTCTCCCACCAAAATCACAGGCAGCAAAAGAAAAAGTAGATAAATTAGACTTCATTGAAACTAAAATTCTGTGCCATAAAGGATGCCATCAAGAGAACGAAAAGATAGGGTGCCTGGGTAGCTTAGATGGTTAAGCATCTGCCTTTGGCTCAAGTCATGATTCTGGGTCCTGGGATTGAGTCCCATATTGGGCTCCCTGCTCGACAGGGAGTCTGCATCTCCCTCTACCACTCTCCCTGCTTGTATTCCCTCTCTTGCTGTCTCTTTCCCTATGAAATAAATTAAAAAAGAAAGAAAGAAAGAAAATGAAAAGACAAACTATAAAATGACAGGAAATATTTGCAAATCATATATATGACAAGGGATTATTGTCCAGTATATATAAAGAACTCCTACAATTTAACAACAATAACAACAAAAAAACCCCCCAAACAACCCAATTTGAAAATGGGCAAAGGACTTGAATAGATGACCCTGCAAAGAAGACATATAGATGTCCAACAAGCACATGAAGAGATGCTCAGCATCACTAACCTTTAGGGAAATGCAAACCAAAACCACAACGAGATATCACTTCGTACCCATTAGGATGGCTATTATAAAAAACAAAGCCAACAATGACAAAAAAAAAAAAAGAAAAGAAAAGGAAAAACCAAAAACCCAGACAGAAAATAGCAAGTGTTGAGGAGAATGTGGAAAAATTGGAACCCTGTGTGTTGCTGGTGGAAATGTAAAATGGAGCAGCTGATGTGGAAAACAGTATAGTGGGTCCTCAAAAAGTGAAAAATTGAATAACCTTATGATCCAGCAGTACTACTGCAATACTACTTTTAGGTATATACTTAAAAAACTTGAAAGCAGGAGCTCGAACACATCTACGTATGCCAACATTTATAGCAGCCATTATTCACAATGGCTGAGGAGTGAAAGCATCCCAAGTTCATCAGTGGATGAAAGGATAAGCAAAATGTGGTCTATACACACAATAGAATACTATTCAGCCTTTAAAAAAAGGGAAATTCTGACACACGCTACAACATGGATGAACCTTCAAGACATTATGCTGAGGGAATAAGCCAGACACGAAAGGACAAACACTGTACAATTCACTTGTATGAGGGACCTGGAGCGGTAAGACTCATAGAGACAGAATGTAGACTGGTGGTCGCCAGGGGCTGGAGGACGGGAAAGGGGGAGTTAGTGTTTGATGGGTACAGAGTTTCCATTTGAAGGGTGAAAAGTTCTAGAGATGGATGGTGATGATGGTTACACAACATTGTGAATGTACTTAGTGTCACCGGATTATACACTTTAAAATGGTAAATTTTGTTATGTATATTTTACCACCACCACAACAAAAAAGGCAATGATTCTCAAAACTAGAGACCCAGGTGGAAGATTAGCAGTTGCCTGGGCTGCAGGGGAGGGGCTGTGGAACAGGGATTAACAAAGAGTACCAGGACGGTGTTGGGGTTGATGGAAACATTCTAAAACTGATTTATGGTGATGATTATACAACTTGGCAAATTTCCTGAAAATCATTGAATTGTACACTTGAAGTGAGTGAATTATATGATATGTAAAATAATGCTTAATGAGGCTGTAAAAAACCAGCGGTGTTTCTAGAAATATCTCACAGAACAATCCTAGTTCTATAGTGCTAATAGGAGTTCTTAAAAAAGGAGGGGCGAGGGGGGCTCTACACTCACCTGGTTTTGGGAAGCACTGTAGGTTTTTCCTATCCAGAGGTTTACAAGGCACCAGAGAAGGTAAAGTTCTGAGAAGTCACGTGGCAAAGAAGCCTAATTCACATGTCCTCCCCCAGAATGTCCTCAGTGTTTCACAGGCACCCCCTTCCTCCCTCCAGAGCTCTCATTTACATCTCTCTGCCTAATGTTCTTCGGAACACACTTTAGCAAACGCTAATCAAATGTTTCCTAGACATTTCTTCAGTTGGCAAGCAGCTGCTTAAGATCTTTTTAATTGTTCTGTTGGGGTCCCTGAAGTTGCTTTCTCTGCATTGATGTCCACATAACTAGAGGGGATTATTCAGCTCAGTGAGTGCGAAGAGCAGGGATGGCGTGAATGCTTCAGCAGACTACGTCCTTCTGTGCCCCCAAAGCCAGCAGCTCCCCAGTGTGGCATGTATGAGGCGTCCCCCCCCCCCCCCCAGGGAGGAGACAGGAAGAGGGGAAGGCACTCCCTCAGCCCAGCTTCCTCCATTTCTCTTGTAGTACTACTCTAGCTCTCATGAGGAAAATAGACCCTTCCTTGACAGGCTGATGAATGACAGCCCAAGGTAAAAATATTAGGTAGAAACTTCTAGAATATAAAGCTAACCGAAGTAAAGAGCATTTATTGCACACCCTCTGTACGTTAGGCACCACACTCGGGGTGTCCCTATGTCTCATTTAATCCTCTTGGAGCTCTGTGGCAGGCAGCATTCCACTCCTTGGCAGGGAGTCCTGAGGTGAGGGGATTAAATGACTCCCTTCTCAGCTTGGGTCACACAGCCAGGCCTGGGTTCAAATGCAGCTTGTGCTCCTCCTATGACACCACACATCGAAACTCTGGCCAAATGCAGCTCAAGAAAGTCACCGAGAATGGAAAACAAGATAGAAAATGTGGTATTGACAGCACATGATTTGGCTGAGGATCCTGGGTAATGATATGGGAAATACACACACACACACACACACACACACACACACACACACACACACACACATTATTACACAGTTAAGGTTGTGATCAGGTGAGTGGCCTAGGGCACAAAGAGGCATGGAAGGGTGGGTGTCCTGAGGGGCCGTCAAGGTGGGGGGCACCCGCAGGAGCACTTCTGAGCCAAGCAAGTCCTCACAGTGAATCCACACAGAGGCAGGAAGTGCTGGTGACAACCTCAGGCCCTTATCTCCAGGGCTCAGGAACTCACGGGAAAAATGAGAACTCCAGACTGACATCCGCATATAAACAGGCCAGCAGTGCCTTCAGCCAAGCCAGGGAAAGGGTGGTGTTTCCTGCCCTGTCCCCCCATTAGTCTGGTGACCCTGCTGCCTTGTTGAGACAGGAGGTCTGGCACTCTCTGCCCTCCCTCCAGGAAAGACCACATGCAAGGGGACCTCTAAGACAGAGGCCAAATGGACCTTCTTGCCTGCTGTCTGGATGAGGTTACAGGGCTCGAAACCAGAGCTGACCAGCCTCTGCACAGTCACTGACCTGTGGTGAGAGCTGGGTCTCTGGGCATCACCGCCATCTTGTAATGATGAATAATGAAGGGGCGAGCACATCCCATAAGCTGCCTCATTTAACGGCAGCACTGAGACATCTCTGAAGTAGGTATCGTTCCTCCATTTTATGGGGGCTGAAACTGAGAACACACAGAGGTGAAGCAATGTGTCTGAGTCTCAGAGAGAGGGAGGGTAGGAGCGAGTCCATGTCTCTGTGCACAATGCCTACGCTCTCAACTGCTCATAGAGAGGGCCAAAGTCATGTGTTTCATGTTGCCACGATGTTGATGGAAATACTGAGATCCTAAATCAATTCTTTCTTGTTTTTTTTTAAGATTTTACTTATTTATTTGTCAGAGAGAGAGAGAGAGAGAGGGAGAGAGAGAACACAAGCAGGGGGAGCAGCAGGCAGAGGGAGAAGCAGGCTCCCTGCTCAGCAGGGAGCCCAATGCAGGACTCAATCCCAGGACCCTGAGATCATGACCTGAGCCGAAGGCAGATGCTTAACTGACTGAGCCACCCAGATGTTCCGATCCTAAATCAGTTCTAGCCCCTGTCTTGAAAACTGCCATCTGGCCTTCTGCTTTGGTACGAGCCTTTGTCACTGCTTGCCTTGGGAGGACGGTCAACACTACTGGCTCATACAGTTCTGTGGCTGGGGCCACTTCTCCCTTGCCCAAAGCCCAGAGGCAGCACATGGTACAGAGTAGCTGCTTAATAAACACTTGTTTATTAAGTCTTGTTTACTAAGTCTTTTATGAGACTTAACGAATGCCCCAAAGTCATCCAAACAGATGAAATGGAAGAAGTTCTAAGAGCTCTAACTAACCATCAAGAGTTACCTGTCACTAGGTACCAGGAAGCCATCAGCCCCCTCCGGTCCTGGGCTCATCCTCTGTAGTTCCCTCTCCTGCCTCCCACTGTTCCTGCTCCAGCCGGGGCTCCTGGAGGACCTCCAACCAGAACATCAGTTCTCCCACACTGCAGTGGACAATTCTGAGGATCTTTTAAAAAAATACATATATAACTTCTATTGCTCTCTTTTTTCTTACTGGAAAAGTAATACAGAATGTTCTCTCTCTCTCTTTTTTTTTTAAAGATTTTATTTATTTATTTATTTGAGAGAGAGAAAGAGAGAAAGCAGAGGGAAGAGGCAGAAGGAAAGAATGTCCAGCAGGCTCTGTGCTGAGCACGGAGCTCCATGTGGGGCTGGATCTCATGATGCTGAGATCATGACCTGAGCTGAAATCAAGAGTTAGATGCTTAACAGACTGAGCCACCCAGGCACCCCCAAGAATGTTCTTAAGAAAAAAAAAAAAAGACAAAAGGAAAAAAGAATAAAAGATGGTACGCACAAAGAAGAAACATAAGGATCACCTGTAACACCTAAACCTGAGCAGTAATGAAGGCTTACCTTTGCCTTCATACACCGAAGTGATTTTTTTCCCTCTAAGTCTGTGTATCTATTTACAAAAATGGGCTCATGGTATGTTTTGTAATCTTTCTTTTTAATGCATCTACATAGTGAATGTTTTTTCCATAACATGTTCTACAGCATAAATTTTGAGACTCGTCTGTATTTTGCCATTATAAATAATCTCTTATTTTTAGATGTTCAAGTTGTTTTTAACTTTTTCAATATTATGAAAAATTATTTAGTGAAGATTCTGTAACGAGAGCTACATGCACATTCATGATTATTTTCAGATGATAAGTTACCCGATGAGGAATTCTGGGTTTAAAAAATATTTTATAAAAAATATAGTTTAAAAAACTTTCAAAAACAGTAGGAAAGCAATGTACTCTCATTACATGTAATGTAGAAAATACAGCAAAATCGAAAAAAAGAGTCAGCATTATCCATGGTAACCTTTCCCTCCCCCAAACAACCATTAATAATAGTTTATTTTACTTTGTCTCGGGTTTTTCTATGTATTAGAAAGCATTCTAATCAATTACTTTACATACTTCCGTATTCAGTAGTTTTTACTGCATTATATGGCAGGATAATTCATGTTGGCTCAAAAGTTTTCCTCATTCTTCGTGAGTTTCAATCTTCAGCCTCCAGGATTTTCCCACAGGAGAAATGAGAAGCTGCTTGAACACTATGGATATTTACAATAAACAAGCCACCCAGGACCATTTGAGGGGCTTCTGCTGAGCAAGCCTTTAAGTTTGAGTAGGAACATGGCATGTCCTGAGATGCTCTTTTACTTTTTTCTTTTTTTTTTTAAAGATTTTATTTATTTATTTGACAGACAGAGATCACAAGCAGGCAGAGAGGCAGGCAGAGAGAGAGAGAGGAAAGGAAGCAGGCTCCCCGCTGAGCAGAGAGCCCGACGTGGGGCTCAATCCCAAGACCCTGAGTTCATGACCTGAGCTGAAGGCAGAGGCTTAATCCACTGAGCCACCCAGGCATCCCCTGAGATGCTCTTTTAAAAGATCATTCTGGATGCTCTGTGGCGGCTTTGGGGGAACGGGTGGAAGAAGAGGGAAACCAGGGAGGCTAGTCCGTGAAGTGCTTGAGGCAGGTGAAAGTGATGGGCCAGGTGGGGATACAATCAGACTGGGTTGGCTTTGGAGGATCAAACTTCCTATTAATCACAGACATGATGTGGATGGGGGAGGGAGAGACAGGCATCAAGGAATATAGCTTGAGTTTAGCTTTAACCAATTGTATGACTAGGATGTCATTTACTGAGAGGAAAAGCTGGGGAAG
Organism: Martes martes; assembly: GCF_963455335.1. NCBI lineage: Eukaryota > Metazoa > Chordata > Mammalia > Carnivora > Mustelidae > Martes > Martes martes. The sequence goes on along the minus strand of NC_137901.1, from coordinate 57,195,609 downwards.
GAATAAGGTTTGGGGTAAAATTTCCTGTTAGTCTGGGCAGATGGAGCCTTGATTTGGATTTAATTTCCCTTTGGAACAAAAGAAATGAGGAATTCTGACCCACCCTCCAACTCAGCTATGCTGGGAACTCTCTCCTCTCTTGTCTCCCCTTGTACTGTGTGGTGTTTATCACATTCTAACTTCCATTGTAGGATACGCTTCTTATATTCCCACTGTAGTTTTAAAGTTGTTAGGGCAGGTGTGGTTTGAATTTCCCCTTACGGCTATGTATTCTCTTCACTGCCTATGACAAACAGCAGGCACTCAATAAATAGACCTTATTAGTAGATGTTAAATGTGTCATGTAACTCAAATGCTACAAATAGAACAGGAATAAATTCACTGGTCTTGTAGAGGAAGCATTATTAGACCATTGTATAAATAAGAGGACAAGTAACCCACCCAAGATCCCAGAGAGACTGAGTGCTGAAGTCAGAGTCAGATGCTGTCTAAGTCCAAAGCCCTTCTATTCCAACAGCCATTCTTGTGCTAAGACAAAGTGACACTTAAATCCTTGTTCTATGTGACTCTTAAAAATGTTTTATGTATATTTGATAGCAAGAATTCAGAGAGAAGTCATACATTTTCTCCAGCCCCTTTGTAAAACCGTACTAAACTTTCCATTGAAAATTAAATCAGAGAGAGAGAGACAAACCATAAGAGACTCTTAACTCTAGGAAACAAACTGAGCATTGCTGGAGGGGAGGTAGGTGGGGGAATGGGGTAACTGGATGATGGACATTAAGGAGGGCATGTGATGTAATGAACACTGGGTGTTATATGCAACTAATGAATCACTGAACTCTATCTCTGAAACTAATAATACACTCTTATGTTAATTCATTGAATTTAAATGAAATAAAATTTAATAAGAAGAAAATTAATTCAGCAGGAAGAAAATGTCCTTCCTGTATCAGTTTTCTATTGCTGATGTCACAAATTTTCACACTGTTAGTGGTTTAAAAAATTACAGTTTTAAGGTCAGAAGTCCAAAATGGGTCTCACTGGGCTAAAATCAAGGCATCAGCAGGGCTGTGTTTCTTCTGGAGGTTCTAGGGAAGAATCCTCTTCCTCACCTTTTCCTGCTTCTAGAGGCCACCCGCAGTGTCAGGCTCTTGGCCCCTTCCTCCATCTTGTTCTATCTATTATTGGGAATGGGGATAATAAAGTCCCCATTTGTTACTGTAAAACTGTCTTTTTCTCCCTTCAATTCTGTCAGTTTTTGCTTCATATATTTTGATGCCCATCATTAGATATGTATATATTTATAATTGTTATATCTTCTTGCTGTATTGAAACTTTTATTAATATATAACATCCTTCTTTGTTTCTTATAAAAAATGTTTTGATATAAAGTCTGTTTTGTCTGATATTGATATAACTACCCCAATCTCTTCTTGTTACTATTTGCATGGAATGTATTTTTATCCTTTTACTTTCAATCTATTTGTGTCTTTGTTATCTAAAGTGGGTCTCTTGAAAACATATAGTTGGAGCGTGTGTTTGTTTGTTTGTTTATTTAACACAGAGAGAGAGAGATCACAAGTAGGCAGAGAGGCAGGCAGAGAGAGAGGGGAAGCAGGCTCCCTGCTGAGCAGACAGCCTGATGCAGGGCTCGATCCCAGGACCCTGAGATCATGACCTGAGCTGAAGGCAGAGACTTAACCCACTGAGCCACCCAGGCACCCTTGGAGCATGTGTCTTTATTCATTTTGCTTATCTCTTTTGATTGGAGAGTTTAATCCATTTACATTTAAAGTAATTACCAATAAGGAGGGATTTAGTGTTTTCATTTTGCTCTTTGTTTTCTGTATGCCTTATACCTTTTTATTGTCCTTCATTTCTTACATTACTATCTTACTTTGTGTTGTTGGTTTTTATAATGAAATGTTTAAATTCCATTCTCATTTCCTTTTGTATATATTCTATAGCTATTTTCCTTGTGGTTACCATGGGAATTATATTTAACATCCTAAAGCCATAACACTCTAATTTGAATTTATAGCAGCTTAACTTCTTCATATACAAAAACTCTGCTTCTTTATATTTCCACTCCCACTCCTGTGGTTGTTAATGTCACAAATTATATCTTCATATATGGTGTGCCCCAAACCATGAACTAATAATTCCTTTAAATGCATTACTCATATTATGTGGAAAACAAGATTTGGAATTACCAAGTAAAGCTGCAATAACACTAGCTTTTAGACTAATAATTTTTTCTTCAAATGCATTAATCTCTTAAATCATATAGAAAACAAGAAGTACAGCTACAAATTATGGTTGCAACAGTACTAGCCTTTATAATTGCCCATGTATTTACCTTTACTGAGATTGTTAATTATTTTAAAAATTTTTAAATTTTTTTAAATTCTGAAAATATTTTATTTATTTATTTGAGAGAGAGAGAAAGAAAGGGAGCATGGCTAGGGTGGGATGCAGAGGGAGAGGGAGAAGAACATTTTCCCTCGGGCACGATCCCAGGAATCTGGGATCATGACCTGAATTGGAGGTGAACCAAGTGAGCCACCCAGGCACCCCTAAGATCTTTAATTCTTTTTCTGGTTTTGAGTCACTCTCTGGTGTCCTTTCCTCTCACTTTGAAGAAATTATTTGGGCATTTCTTGCAAGGCAGGTCTAGTGGTAATGAACTTCCTTAGCTTTTGTTTATATGGGAATGTCTTAATTTCTTCCTCACTTTTAAGGACAGTTTTGCCTGATGTAGGATTCTAGGTTGATAGTTGTTCTGTTTTTGGCACTTGGAATATATCAGCCCACTGTCCTCTAGTTTCCAAAGTCTCTGATAAGAAGTCTGCTCATAATCTTCTTGAGGGTCCCTTGCATGCAATGATTTGATTCTCTCACTGTTTTCAAGATCTCTTTGTCTTTGACCTTTGGATATTTTATTTTAATGTGACTTGGTGTAAGTCTCTTTAAGTTCATCTTAGTTGAAGTTCATTGAGCTTCTTGGATGTTTATATTCATATCTTTCATCAAATTTGGAAAGTTTTCAGGTATTATTTCTTCAAATTTTCTTATTTTTCCTTCTCTCTCCTTCTGGATGCCCACGATGAGTATGTTGATCCTCTTAGTGGTATCCCATAGGTCTCCTCTGTTCACTTTTCTTTAATCTTTTTTCTTTCTCTTTCTCAAACTTAATAATTTCCATTGTCCTATTTTCAAGTTTTCTGAATCCTTCTCTGCCTGCTTACATTTGTCTTTGAATCCCTCTAGTGAATTTTTAATTTCAGCTATTGTATTTTCAGCTCCAGAATGTCTTTCTGGTTTCTTTTTTAAGTTTTCCATCTTTTTATTGATATTTCCATTTTGTACATTCTTCATTTTCTGGACTCTCTCTATATCTTCCTTTAGTTCTTTGAGCATCTTTATGACAATTGTTTTAAAGTCTTCGCCTAGTATATCTGCCATTAGGCCTTTTTCAAGGGCAGTTTCTCTTGATTTTTTTCCTTTGAATGCACCATACATTTCTGTTTCTTCATATGCCTTATGACTTTTTGTTGAAAAATGGACATTTGAATCTAATAATATTGTTACTCTGGAAATTGAGTTCTCTCCTTCCCTCAGGGTTTGCAGGTTTTTTGTTTGTTTGTTTGTTTGTTTTGTTTTGTTTTTAAGATTTTATTTATTTATTTGACAAAGAGAGATCACAAGTAGGCAGAGAGTAGGCAGAGAGAGAGGGGGAAGCAGGCTCCCTCCTGAGCAGAGACTCAACGTGGGGCTTGATCCCAGGACCCCGAGATCATGACCTGAGACAAAGGCAGAGGCCTAACCCTCTAAGCCACCCAGGCACCCCAGGGTTTGCAGGTTTTTAAACAATTATTTTTGTATTTGTTCTTTGGTGTTTTTTGTTTGTTTGTTTTATTATTGTAGGCTATCTCTCTGTGGAGGGTCAGCCTGAGGTGTAAATGTAAGATCCTCCCAGGTCTTTTCTGTGCTTTTCTCTGGATGTGTGTGTCATTTCCTTTTTTTCCTATCCATGCATCTATTTTTTAGTGATTTAGTCCTTAATGTTTGGTTCCCAAAAGGAGAAAAAGAGAAAAATAAAGAGGGATAAAAGGCACTGACTTTTAAAACACCCTGGAAGTCACTTCAGTTGGAGGAAGAGGTCATTGCAACAGAAGGGGGTAATATAACAATAATGGCTACCCACTTCTTTGTCTGTATCTCATGAACAGAAGCAACAATCAGCAGTTAGAGCACAAAATCCCGATATTTAGGGGCGCCTGGGTGGCTCAGTTGGTTGAGCGACTGCCTTCGGCTCAGGTCATGATCCCGGACTTCCAGAATCGAGTCCCACATCGGGCTCCCAGCTCCCTGGGGAGTCTGCTTCTCCCTCTGACCTCTCCTCTCTCATGCTCTCACTCATTCATTCTCTCTCAAAAAAATAAATAAAATCTTTAAAAAAAAAAAATCCCGATATTTAGAAGATCTTATTCCTTTTTGCCCACACTTGCTCTCACATAATGTGTGCAAGCTGTTCTGCTTGTGACAGATTCTACTAGTAAAATTGTTGTCTAAAGATGGGGCAACAGATTCCAGGTAGTTCTTATTCTGCCATCTTTCCCTACTTCTTCCTTCTTGACTGATATATATGTTTCCACTCCATGGATATGCCATGAATGTTTGATCTATCTCTTATTGATATTTAGGTTTCATAGTGGCACCATTGGTTGCTTTCCTAAGGTCACTTTCCCCCTCTTTCTCTCCTAACATAATCCCAAATCTCTTCAGTTACTTATCCCCTTTACTGCTCTGGAAGAAGATACTGGTTAATCTAAGCCCATTAGAATCTGGCTTTATCCTGGTGACAGTTATTAGTCCAGGAATGTACATATAACCTACACTCATCAATCAGATTGAGAATTAGGGCTTAGAGACCATGCTTGGGGGTGAGAGACTACTCTCTGACCTGTGTCCTTTCTTTCTCTTTTGGGTAGGCATGAGGAAGCATGTGGCCATCTTGCAAACATGAGAAGAATCAGCTGACCCAAGAAATGGCAGAGCTGACTGAGGAAAGACCCTGATTCTTGATGACATTTTTGAGTTGCTCCTCATACCATACCTGGGCTTCTCATCTCTGGAGTTACAATTATGTGAGAGACCAACTTTCCTATTTTCTTAAATTAGTGGAATTACAGCTTCTGAAACTTATGTATCCTAACTGATACAGGGTTGTTAGGAGGATTTAATCAGTTCATACGTGTAAAGTACTTAGAATGGTGTCTAGCACATAGCATGCACTATATCAATGTCTTTTGAATAAATAAATAAAATAGGGGTTTTTCTGCTGTCTCCAATTACAAGTAATGATACCATAAACCTCCAGAATAAATGTAGATTAAATGACTAAAAGAGAAATGGCTGGGTCAAAGGGTATACATATTTTAAATAGAATGGGTATTGACAAACTGCACTCCAAAAAGTTGTTGGATTTGCACGTCCACCAACAGTGTATAAGGAAGCTTATTTTCCTACCCTTCCACCAACAAGTCATATTATCAAGACTTTTCATCTTTGTTAATATGATAGTTTAAAAATGGCACATTATTATTTTATGTTTGAATTTCCTTTGTTGTTGAGGGTATGCCTTTTTCATGTGCATTTGCAATCTGTATTTCCTTTTTAAAACCTTAGGAATTCTAGTTTCAAATAATCAGAACTAACCTATTTTCCACAGACTGATGACATACAAATTAAGAATTCTACATGTTAAAAGAAAATAAAACATCATCACTAAATACAGAAAGTAAAAAGCCATCTCTAAACACACATGAAAATAGATACTATAAATATTTCTTCAAAGCAATAAAAAAGATAACAGTCAGCTTTAAAATAGGCAAAGAACAGACATAGAATTTAATTAGCAAATACTATATGGCATGCTAGAACTCACTACAAAGTAAAAATTAGCATCATTCAGCTATTGCATTGACAAGGATTTCTTTTTCTTATAATGAATTTTAATTCTGCAAGGTTCAGGGACACGGAAACTCTCATACTCATTGGTAGAGCATGAACTGGTCCACTCTTAGGTAATATCTAAATTGTCTTTAACATGTGTATAACCTGTAGATTTTTAGGGAAGTAAAACCACTCTTGTGATCCATAAAAGTGGATTCGTGTCATTATACATTTGTCTAAACTCACTGAATGTCCAACACCAAGAGTAAATGTTAATGTAAGCCATGGACTTTGGTGATAATGATGTGTCAGTGTTGGTTCAGCATTTTAACAAATGTTCCACTCTGGTGCCAGGATATTGATAATGGGGAAGGTGGTGCATTTGCAGGGGGCAGGGGGAAATGCGAGAAATCTGTACCTTCATCTCAAGTTGCTGTGATCCTAAACCCGCCCTAAAATTATTCTTTTAATAAAAAAATTTTTTATAATGTATATAACATGTTCCCTAATACAATCATTCTACTTCTAGAAATTTATTCTAAGTCATCAGAGATGCAAAAAATAATTTATAATATGCAGATGACTCATTGCACCATTACTTATAACTGGAAAAGTACACACCCAATGTCCAGTAATCTGGGAATGTTAGGTAAGTGTTGGTCTAGCTATATGATGGAATACTGTGTAGACATTAAAAATCATGAGCTATCATGAAACATTAAATCATAAAGGAAGTTGCTCATGATATGTTAAGGAAAAAAGATTACAAGTCAGTGGCAATATGATCTCAATTTTTTTGTGTGTATGGGAAGGAGTATGCATGTGGTGTGGAGGGCACAAGCACCCACAGAGAAAAAGATTGGAAGTATGCACAAGAAATGTTAACCACGGCTATCTCTAGTTATACAGTTGCAATGATCTGTGTTTCCTTTTGTACTTTTCTGTATTGTTCACATTTTACTTTATAATTAGCATGTAATACATCTTTTCCCACAAATAATAAAGCTATCCAAATTATTTGCTATTATATTAGTAATTTTTATAAAACTTAGGATATCCTAGTTTGCAACAAGCCAAAACAAGGCTAGAAAAATGCGATGTCACCGAAGTTGGATATTAATTTTTTAAAAAGACATCTCAATTATTTGCATTAAAAGTACACTCCATACTGGCTTCTGCTATAAATCCTCATTTTGGAGATAGACACTATGCATTATTCTGATGGACTTAACACAGCTGAGGTTATTTTTAAATAGAAGAATAGTGGCAGCACTTAGTAGAGTCCAGACCAAAAATATATCTCCATTTTAAAGTTTTATTTTTCACAGTCACAAATGGTTAGTTGAGACTTATAATAAGAAGATTTTCCTGAGCTGGAAGCTACTGGGTTGTTTTTCAGAAACATGTAATTTGAAAATTAAAACGATCTTGTTCATTTTACTTTTGGTGGCAGTTGCGGAAATTAAATTGTTTGAGGAAAGCGTGTGAGTAAGCACCATGTCTTCTTTTTAATCCTATTGTAGTTTCTAAATTTACTTCTCATATACAAAGGAGCTGGAAATTAGCCCGATACTCAATGGGGCAGAAAACTTTACTTATCTTGATGAAAAAAATAAAGATGCTGGGGAAGCTGCCTGATTTTACATTAAAAAATGACAGTAAATTGCTTCGTGTACAAATTACCTAATTTGGACCTGTGCTCACTGCTGTTTGGGTTGACTGTTTTTAGTCAGGCTTTCCACTTTTCCTTGCATGTGGGCAAACTTGCCATTAGCCTATGTTTGGTTCTTCCTGAAGAATTATTGAGGCCTGAGTCGCCGTCCATAATTCTCTCCTTCAGAAGTGATTATGTCTTCTATCATTACCTGTTTCCTTATGCTTCACTAACACACTCCACCATGGAACCACCTGTCAAACCTTTTTAAGTCATAGCTTCAGTTTCCAGTGGTTCTAACAAAAAGGGTCTTTCCTTAAAAACCCTTTTCCTTGGGGCTTGGGGATTCTCTAGATTTAACTGGGTCACCATCTTCATCAATAAAATAATGTCATGGTTGTGTTTATGTTTTTAGCGAATAGTTACGGTCTTTGTTGCTACTTTGCAACTAGAAAGAAAAGGTGAGTTGTTTATGTTTTAAAAGGTTCTCTATTGCTTTGTCCAGTTTCTTTCAGAAATGCTGAAAAAACTGAAACAATCTCCCTGAACACTTAAGCGGCGGGGGTGGGTGGGTGAAGGTGGGGGTGGGGGGTGGGGGGTTGGGGGTGGTTCCTCAGGGTTTAGGCATAACCGAATCATCCTCTCTTTTCTTCCCACACCTTCTTCCCAGAGGATCACAGAAGTTCCCTGGACAGTAAGGGCCATTTTCACACCACTGTGTTCCAAATGCATGTCTTTCCCCTAGACTTCTCCTCTGAGATAGAAACTGACAGGTCCAGCTGCCAACTTCCCCGGACAGGCCCCATTCTACACGGCCGTGTTGGAAGGAAGGCTGTCTGGGAGGCGGGGAGGCAATGGAGGAGATTTTACTTACTCTTTTCATTTCACGGAGGAGGAATCTGAGACCAGAAAGGATTCAGGATTATGTCTGCTTGACATTTTCAGAGAAATTCCAGTTACATTTGTCTGAAACACTGCAAAATTAGCGTGTCTATAAAATCTCTGATTTCCCTTCCGAAAGCAGCTCCCCGCTCCCTACTTTTCCTATGACAGTAAATGGCTCCAAGATTCTCCCAGTGACTTGAGCTGGAAACTAAGAATCCTGCTAGATTCCTCACTTTCATTACTAATCCGTCTGCCAGTCCTGTGGGGTCTCCTGGGCAGGCAGCTTGTGTTTGTCCACTTCTCTCTCTGGCCACCATCCATCCCTACCTTGTCCAGGCCACTGCCACCTTCCCGCGCCACCACAAAAGCTTCCTTTCATTCTTGCCTGATTCCAACCTATTCGCTAAAAAGCCGCAAAGTGATCGTGTTAAAAGGCGACTTGGAACCCAAGAGGACCTGAGGGAACAACATCCCGAAGGCTCAGAGCACAAAGGTGATGGTGACTGAAGAAGAGGGGGGCCCCGGAGGGGGTTGCTCGTGGGTGGACTGTCAATGCCAATGGGGTGCAGGGTTGCAGCAGGGCGGGGGCAGGGGGACAGGTGTGCATGGCTTTGCTAGCTTTCCTGTGTCTGAAGCCATATGGTGCCAGAGAACACTGGGGCAATCAGTGTTTCTCTCTCTGCTGCGGGTGCCCAAGCCTGGTGTTTTTGGTCATCATGCCTGCTTAGGATCCAGTCACCACCATGTCACCTGTTACTTACAAGAACCTAGACAGAGCCCTGAGCCCCTGGAAGGGCTGGACGAAAGATCATGGAGGTTCCTTCCAGCTCTGTCTGCAGTCAACCTGTGATCCAGGTGGGGCTGGGGCTCACTGTTCTTTACACATAAGGCGCTTCCCGGCAGCCAGAACATTTGTGAATTGATGTCTTAATTTGGCTGTGGTCCTGGCTGGCTTATTGCATACTTACTTTTTTTTTTTTTTTAAGTTTTATTTATTTATTAGAGAGAGAGAGAGCATGAGAGGAGGGGCAGAGGGAGAGGGAGAGGACTCAAGCAGACTCCCCGCTAAGCATGGAGCCCAGCACGGGGCTTGATCTCACCACCCTGAGATTAGGACCTGAGCCGAAATCAAGAGCAGCCTGCTTAACTGGACTGTGCCACCCGGGCGCCCCGCCCACTGCGTACTTTTAAAGTAACAGTTTTTCTTGGACACACTCTCATCTTCCTTCTTTATTGCTCTTTTCCCTCCGGCCAGGTTCAGGGATCCTGGGGTGTTCAGGCTGCCACTTCGCCATCAAGGACTTCCCTGATTTCTGACACTGCGCCCTATGCCCTACACGGGCAAGAACTAATGCTGTACCCTTCTCCTCTCCCCCTGTTTCCATTAAACCTCTGACTCTTTGTCATGGAAAGGACCCGACTCTCCCATTTTATGTAGAGACTGCAAACCAACCGACAACAAGCCCTGCCCCTCTCCCCCCAGCAGAAATCTACAAGGAAAAGTACATCAGGAGGCAGGTGACGAAGCTTTGGGAGGGGGAGAACAGAAGGGAAAGTGCTAAGGGACTTAGCAGCCTCAAGGAAACAGACAATGGCATCAGGAGCCGGTGATGTGTGACAGCGTCTGACTCAAAAAACGGAACAAAGCAAAAACAAAATGAGGAAAGTCCCAGGAATTGTAAGTGCCATGGACTTTGGAAAATAGAGGTATAGGTGGAGTGGACAGCAGAGCTGCTTGAAGATCTGTTTAGGGAACACTAAGCCCCACATACCCTCCCAGCTCCATGCTGCTGAGGGACTCCCTCTCCCCAGTGACGGCAGAAGAGTGAAGTTCGACTTGCAGCGAATCTGCACCAGACGATATCTGGCCTTGGGGACACCAGGCATAGCTGAACTCGGGGCTACAGCATGGAGAAAAGGCTGGTTAGAGGAAAGAGTACATGCCGATCGATGAAAACTAGGCTCCCTTCCCTTACATGGCTCCAGGGATGTTCACAGCCGAACTCACACTTCCCAGTTCCCTCGGAGGAGAACCTAACCATACCGAGAGAAAAGACCTATCAATACCGGCCATGGGGTGGGTGGGGAGGCTCAAATGCCATGGCCAGCCCAACGCATTGAACAGTGAAGCCCAGCGGCCAAAAAATAACTCCCCTCCCCCCACAGAGCTTCTAACGAAATTTTTGAGTGTCTTGCCCCTAAAGAAGGCAGCCGAAGATCACCAGAGCCCCTCAACATGAACGATACAAACTAAAACAAAGGAATAAGGAAGTCAGAGGAAACAGTGACCACACAGAAAACAGAGTAAACTTTTTAAAAAAATTATAGTTTCACAAAGCAAGAACAGTGAGTCCACCCCCATCAGGAGATATTAAAACTCTGATAGAAGAAATGAAAAATTGAACAGAGGATCTGGGGTGATAAAATGGTGATAAATCTCCCAGAATGTAGAATAACAACAAAGGAAGCAATATAGGAAGAAAATGATGAGAAAATTGAGCGATCATTTTAGGAGATACAGCAAGCAAATACTAAGTATTCCAGAAACGTAGAATAGCGAAAACGGGGGGAGGGGAGAGAAAATGATCACACAAGTGATTCAAGGCTCATCAGAATTGAAAGCTAAGTGTGTCCAGTTTGAAAGGGCTCATTGGGTATTCAACTCATCGTAGGGAGAAAAGGTCCGTCTGAAGGCACATCAGCATAACCTTTCAGAACATGAGGAAAAAGAATTGAGTCTTAAATTTTCCAAATTAAAAAAAAAAACAAGAACAACAGGTAATAGAAAAAGGATCAGGAATCGGAATGGCAAGAGACTTCCCAACAGCAACAGTGGATATTAGAAAAACAGTGGAGGGGCGCCTGGGTGGCTCAGTGGGTTGAGTCTCTGCCTTCGGCTCAGATTGTGATCCCAGGGTCCTGGGATCGAGCCCTGCATCGGGCTCTCTGCTCAGCAGGGAGCCTGCTTCTCCCTCTCTCTCTGCCTGGTTCTCTGCCTACTTGTGATCTCTGTCTGTCAAATAAATAAATAAAATCTTAAAAAAAGAAAAGAAAAGAAAAACAGTGGAATATGCTTTTAAATGTGGAGGGAAAATAAATCTCAACCTTGAATTCTATTATCTAGTCAGATTATTAATCAAGAATAAGGGTGGGGGAGAGAAATTTAAGATGTGCAAGGTTTCAATTTTCCCAGAAAGCTACTGGAAGACATCCTTCACCAAAATAAGGGTGTGAGCCCGAAGAAGGAAGCCACAGGGCCCAGGCAGCCAGTCTGTCACAGGAGAGGCACAGAGAGGCAGGTGACTGGGGAGGGGGGGCACCCAGTTTAAAATAAGACAAGGGGTGCTTCAAGAGGGAGGTCTTACAAAAAAGGATGAAATTGATAGGATGGTCTGATGTATTTGAACATACTGAAAGGAGATTATATAAATGATAGAGAATTTGAGGGTAAATTAACGAGGGAAACTCAGACAAAAACCACAACAAAATAAGTTGCAAAAGAGAAATTTAGCCAGTGTACACATCTGAATCATAATATTCAATTATCATAAGAATAAAAGCCTTAGTGTGTGCGTGTGTGTGTTTATGTGTGTGTCTATGTGGGTTGAGGTAAACAAGAGTTGTATCTTCATCTTCTATAACAGAAACCAGTAAGTCCTATCTAAATTGAAAAAGAAAAATCAAGGGGCACCAGGGGGCTCAGTGGGTTAGAGCCTCTGCCTTCGGCTCAGGTCATGATCCCAGAGTCCTGGGATCGAGTGCCACATCGGGCTCTCTGCTCGGTGGGGAGCCTGCTTACCCCCCTCCCCACCCCACCTTCCTCTCTGCCTACTTGTGATCTCTGTCTGTCAAATAAATAAAATCTTAAAAAAAAAAAAAGAAAAGAAAAATCAAGAGATCTCAGTACTCACAATTTATTGAGAAATATAGAAGGACCAAAGAAAAAGCTAAAAGAGGTTGCCTTCTAAGCAGTCGGAGAAGGCTAGAGAAAGGGACTTCTCCATTTCTGTTACAAAACTTTGACTTTTTAAGAGTGCTTATATAGATAAAACTTTGCTTGGAGGGGAGGGAGAAAAGAAAGGAGGGAGGAGCAAAGGACCTGATAAATTAGTTCATATCAAGAGAATTATGTTCCATAAGAGTTTAACGCATCACCGTTCTCAAGAGCATGTGCATTTTAAAGGTGACAAGAAAATTCATTTACACTTTAACCCAAAGAAATGAATCGGGTGCCATAATGGGTAACTGGGGGATCCGTGTGAGAACCACATAATCTGAGATTCCCTGACACCTTGCAAATCACAAGTAGAAATGGAAGGAACATGGATAGCTAGATTAAAGAAGGGAAGTTACTCCAGAAGCCCAGAGAACTTTGCAGTAAGTATTGCATTGTTCATCTCCTGATCTTGAGAGCCTGGCACAGAGCAGGTGAGGGGGACATGGAGCCCTGCCAGAGCTTGGGGAGTTCAGGGAAGTACCAGGACTCACCAGAAAAGAGAACTGGGGTGCAGACAGAAATAAGGTTGGAAACTATGTCTGTTTGCTTGTGTGTGTGCTTGTGTGTGTGTGTGTGTGAACTTAGGATCTGACACCAAACTTTCTAGGTGCAAGTGGAGAGGGATCCTGAGTCCTTTCCAACATCATGCAACCTGTGCGAGGGGTGTGGAAAAGTCAACGTGTACAAAGTTTTGCACAAAGATGCCGGCGTTATTTATAATGTCAAGGAATAAGAAACAATTCTGGTTTACATAGTTTGTGGGGGTTTTTGTACTCTTAGTAACAATGTAAATGTATGTCTGTGCATAACTGTCTGCATTGAGCTGTTATTAAAATGATGCCAATGAAGAATTTGGTAAATGGAGACATTATGTTACAATGTTAATGGGGAAATGAAACAGTGTATTATTATCACAACGCTTGTTTTAAAAATGTGTAAGAGGACAAAAAGAACCTGAAAGCAATACAATGAAATATTAACAGCAAAAGGAATATAAGTAATTTATTTTCCTTTTTAAAATGCTCTTTTTCAAGTTTATATAATGAACATGTACTGCTTTTTAGTGGGAAGGGTAATAAATGCTCGCCTGGCAAAGCTCCTGAGGTTCCATAGGTTTCTATCATTGGAATCAGGTAACATGCAACTCCTTCAAAGATATCCCAAGATTCTCAGTCCCTTCTAATATATTTAGCTTTCATTTCTAAACACCTATTGAATTTTGAAAAGTTAATAAAAAATCCAATCATCATAGTATCTTCCTATCTACAGAGTTATTGTGGGTCTCAAGTTATTCTTCATATTCTCTGCTAGACGTCTCAAGCTTATTCCAAATGGATCAAGAAGTTACTATAGGGGTGCCTGAGTGCCTCAGTCAGTTAAGCATCTGCCTTCAGCTCAGGTCATGATCCTGGCATCCTGGGATGGAGCCCTGCATCGGATTCCCTGCTCAGAGGGGAGTCTGCTTCTCCCTCTCCTCCATGTTCAAGTACTCTCTCTCTTTATCTCTGTCTTTCTCTCAAATAAATACATAAAAATAAAAAAAAGAAGTTACTATACTGTTTTTTTTTAAAAAAGATTTTATTTATTCATTTGACAGACAGAGATCACAGGTAGGCAGAGAGGCAGGCGGGACATGGGGGTGGGCGGAGCAGGCTCCCTGCTGAGCAGAGAGCCTGATGTGGGGCCCGATCATAGGACTCTGGGATTGTGACCTGAGCCGAAGGCAGAGGCTTTAACCCACTGAGCCACCCAGGTGCCCCTATACTTTTCTTTTTTGATAATTTGCTAAAGATTTTTATGAGCTTTTCCCCCAGGCTCTGTAGTGGTCATAATTAACAAACCCAGCTGTCATTCAAACCCGAATACATCAAACCCAAAGGGCACAGATCCTGTTCGCAGACAGTGCTGTGCATGTCTCCCTGAAAGCAAGATAATGCCAGGCAAGAGGGAGGCCTATACATATTGCATTCCAAAGCACGACATTGACCTACACTGTTTGACAGAAACATTAAAACACAGAGAGATCTGACACGTTCTACTGAAATTTCTTTTCCCGAGGGTAGCCAGGCTTCGGGCCTTGAGAATTGTTGAAAAATTCTGAAATGTCTCCTATCTATTGTTACTGTTTCCTTGTCACACAGAAAAGACTACACGGCTTTTTCTCCTGGCCTCACCAGAAATTCTTTGTGCGGGAATGGGGAGAGATGAACCTGTTATTCTCAAGGCTTGACAGATCTCCCAGAGCTCAAGTTCTTGTCCTCCTCTTTACCTGCTCTTTCCAGATTATTCACATTCCCCTACTCAGAAGGGTTCTACAAGCGCTTAAGGGGTGTTATGTGAAAGAATGGATTTCACTGATAAAAAACAAGGATTTGTCCCAGCAGCATCTCCGCTGTGCCCATGTTACCGAGAAACGCTCCCTGCTGTGCATTTCCTTGTAACAGATCCCGCGCAGAACCACAAGATGGAGCTGTAGCTACAGCAAAGGTTTTGCTAAAGCCCCAAACACCGGTCCCTATTAGGGAATCTTCCGCGGGAGGCAAGCACTCGCCAGGCCTCTGCGGGGCGCTGTGGAGAGGGATGCTCGCTGCTCTGCATCCTGGGTCAGTTCTAAAGAGGTGGTGCTTTTTTTTTTTTTTTTTTAAATCTTTCATGATTTCTTAATTTATTCCTAGGAACTTGAATGTGTCCAACAGGATCTCGAAGCTCTATAAAAGCTCATCGGGTACAGCTTTTGTACACGGCTCATCTGGGCGCCATATTTTTCTGAAAAATATTGTTTAAATGAGGGAAAAACATAAGCTGTGCTTAAAACAATCTTTGAACAAAGCTCACTTGGAACGATCTTTGTCCTACAAATCCCCCAAAAGACATTTCTCACTGCAATTTTTCAAAATGAGTCAGTTTCTGATATAAATAAGCAAGAAGAACACTGTTCTTCTGGCCCAATTCCGCTGCAAAGCACTTAAGCCAAGGTCTCAAGGGCACAGGCAATTTCTGGGGGCTCAGGGAGCTCTCCATTTTCGCTATGGAAAATAGTGTTTTCCAGAGAAATCTAAGTGCGGAGCGAGGTAATAGAAGAGTCGCGTTTGTGTGGACTGTTCTTGGCAAAACTACCTTCTCCCTCAGTGGCCATAATGAGGTCTAACACGTGTTCATTTGATCCAGAAGAAGTTGGTGAACATGAAGAATGGCCCCAGGGGCCTTCCAGACGGGGCAGGTGAGTGGTCATCTCTTCAAGTGGGGGTGACATGAGAGCTTCTGCCAGCTTGGGGCCAGAGGCCGGGTCGGCATTCGCCTGCTCCCCAAGCTATTTCTGAGGAATTATCCACACACCCCATTCAAAAAAATCTCTGCTCACAGTATCTGTCATTTAACATTCTTTTCGCTTGCCTATGCCTCTTGTGTCCTGAGGCTCCTACACTCTATCAAAAGCCCCAACTGACCTGAGTGAGCTCGCTGTCAACCCCCGGTGACCGTCCAGCTCTCCAGTCTCCCCATGTCCTAAACGCCAGTGACCTGAGTCTTGATTCCATGTCAGCTACCCACATCCGGGACCTTTCTTTCTTTTTTTTTTTTTTTAAAGATTTTATTCATTTATCTGACAGACAGAGATCACAAGTAGGCAGAGAGGCAGACAGAGAGAGAGGAGGAAGCAGGCTCCCTGCTGAGCAGAGAGCCCGATTCGGGGCTCGATCCCAGGACCCTGGGATTATGACCTGAGCTGAAGGCAGAGGCTTTAACCCACTGAGCCACCCAGGTGCCCCCATCCGGGACCTTTCTAACCATTGCCAGGTGACTCCGATTCTAATGATCTTAAACTCCATTCTTTCTTCCTAGGTCCTCTAAGCCAATGGTTGGCAAATTTTAGGGTCCTTTAGAATCTCCCAGAGGAGACTTGAAACCCAGCTGGCTGGGCCCCAACCCCAAAGGTCCTGATTCAGCAGGTTTGGGGTAGAGCCATGAATATGCATTTCTGAGAAATAGCCAGGTGATGCTAATTGTCCTGATGCTGCCAGGCCACACCTGAGAAGCCCTGCTTTGAGGGTTCTCAACCCCAGACTGCATATTCGAATCACCTGGGGAGCTCTGTAAGCCCCCTAGGCTAATTAAACTAAAATCTTCAGAGACAGGGCATTCCTGTATTTTTAAAATCTCTCCATCCCGTTCCCAGGTGACGTCAGGATGGAGATGTACTGCTCTGAGCATCTCGACCCCACATCTGTTTCCTGAGTGCTTGCCTTGCCCAGCAAAACTGCAGCCCTAGATCAGTTCCACCTTCTGCTGTTTCCACTTCTAAACCGGGGCTGCTGAGCACACGCATTCCTGCGGATTCGGTCCATTACAAGTGTAGAGTTTCCAGTCTTCATTGGGTACTCAAGGCTGCTCAGCAGTCCTTTGATGGGTCCCCTGTCAGCTCTCTCTCCCAAGCTCCACAACAGCACTTTCTTCTCCAGTCTCCTCAAGCCCTCCGCCGCAGCCGCCTGCGTCCACCAGGCAGCGGAAGCTTGGAGCCTCAGTTGTCCCCTCTGTCAAAGGGCAGTAACATCTGCCCGGTGGAGGATGTTCTTGGGATTAGAGACAGTGGCACGGTGCCAGGTGTACGAGGAACCCACCAATGATACACTTATTGTCAGGTTATGGTGGTTGATGCTTCCTCTTAGAAGATGGTCCCATCACCACCTGTGTAAAATGACCCTTCAATTTCCTGCCTGCCTACTTCCAAAATTTTATTGTCTCAATGTCATCATCTCCTCTTGTCCTTCCTGCCTAGGTCAAATAAATAAGAAATTTTAGCCTTCTGGAAAGATCCAGAGGTGGAGAAGGGCCTCTCTGCCTTTGTCTCTACCTCCTCACTCACTCGCACCCAGTGGGTGAGTTTGGGAGAAGGCGTGAGTCCACGGTTCATGCCCATTTCTTTCTCTCTCTGGAGTGGCCGTTGCTGGGAAGACAGATATCTCCTCCTAGGTCACACAGAGCAAGCGGCTCTCTCCGGTCCAGGATGCCGTGTTCTGCCACTTGTCCTGTGTCCTGACGGAAGAATGACATAGGGCCTCTTGAGTGTGTGCTGGGAGGGTGGAGAGCCCAGTGGAAGGAAAGGCCTGGCTGCAAGGTAAACCAAGCTCTGTTAGCCTATTGAATCAGGTGTGAGTCTGTGGCGTCCCTGGCTCAGTTGGTTGCAGATAGGGAGGCGAGGCACACAGGACGTGATGATCTTCCACAGACCCCGGCCAAAGTCACTTTTGCCACTATCCCTCCAAGGCTCATTTGTCCATCTGGGTCCCGGAGACCTGCACCCTCTCCCTTCCCCAGGGCAAAGTTCTATCAATCATCCCTTTTCCCCGGATGCCTAGGGGGCTCAATCAGTTGAGTGTCTGCCTTCGGCTCAGGTCATGATCCCAGCGTTCTGGGATGGAGCCTCACATCCGGCTCCCTGCTCAGCGGGGGAGCCTGCTTCCCATTCCTCATGCTCTCTCTCTGTCAAATAAATAAAATCATCCTTTTTCCCAAAAGCCTCTTCATCCTCTCCTTCTCTATAGGTTCCCTTTCTACGGCATTTATATTTAGATTGCTTCCTATTATTTATTTAAATAATTTATTTTATCTATTCTTAAAATAGTTAAAAATACACATTTTTCTATGAATAGAAATATAAGTAAGTATACATATATGACGTACGTCTTTTCCCTCTGAGGGAAAAAAAACCCCAACAAAACCACTCCTTTACCAGGGTGTCTGTCTTCCGAGCTCCCAGCCTGCCTAGCTGCACCTGCGTCTCCCCTTGTCCGCCCCACGTGCTCACCTCCCATCCGTCTCTTCCCCTCCTCGGCCCGTACCCTGCCTGCCGCCCCAACCATCCCACTGAAGGTGTTCTCACGAAGGCCACCACTGGCTCCCTGGTGGCTAAATTCGGTGCTCGTTTTCCAGTCCTTATGTTACCTATTGGGTCTAAAGCGCTTGACCCTGTTGACCAAACCGATTTGCTTAGAATAGTCAACTCGGTTTATTTCCTTCTCTGGTTTTTCTTTTGAGAACTGCTTGAGAACTTTCTGAGCTTTTTGAAGCCCCCCTTCCCTCTTGCTGCCCCCTAACAGGTCGTGTCCCCTCCTTCTCCCACCCTGCACCCTTTCCTCACTGGAGCGTGGCCACTCCCGTGCCCTGAAACCCCTGACGGAACCCTCTCAGCTCTCCCTTCCAGAAAGTACTCTGGAGCACCGGGACAGCATCTTCTGCTGCTGTGGGCCACCATGCCCGGGTGTCCCCCAGGCACTTCAATCCAAGTCCCCAACTGACCTTGTTGTCTTCAGTCCTTACCTTTCCTATGGTCCCACCATCAATGCCAATGAGGGAGGAAATGCTTTGGTGTACCCAGCGGAGGTAGGAAGGGACCTGAGAGGCTATATGACCTTCCATGTGACTGTCTGGAGAGCCTTCATACCCCAGGAAACAGGACCCCCTTGGTATACTCAGACGCCAAGCTGTTTGCACCTGCCCTGCTTTGCTCATGTGGTTGACTCTGCCCAGCCTGGCCTCTCCCAGGGAGTCTGAAGACTCAGTCTGCTATCATTTCCTCTCTGAAGGCTCCCGGCGCCCCATCGTGGCTGGTCTAGATGCTCTCTTATGTTTTCCCCTGATGCCAGGTGTGTGGGTTTAGCATATCGCTTTAACTGTTATATTGTGTTTCTTCCTCTTTCTCTCTTACCCCTCATAGAGGTTGCGGGTGGGGGGGGTGCCCTTGAGCTCCCAGGGGATTCTGAATCCCCAGTGTCCAATACGGAGCTTAGTACTGGTAAGGGCTCGACATACGTTTGGTCTCACAAATGGTCAGGCTCCACTCAGAGGGTCTAAAGGCCAGATGGGAGTATTGGTAACCAAGGCTCTGCAACTTTGTGGTTGGGTGACCTTGGTTTTCATTTCTCTATCCATAAAATGAGATGGTAATTTTAACTGAGTTACTGTTTGCCTCATGATTGCCTAGTGCCTAGCACTCAGTAAGCCTTGTTGTTGGTGGGGGTGTAATCTAGATTCCGTGAGTGAGGGTCTGTTTATCAAGCCATTATGGGGAAGGTGGAGGGGGGAAGATCTTTGCTGCATGTCAGAGTGAGAAGGGAAGAGGAAGAAGACAAAGGGACAGGGAGACAGCTGTATAAGGGGGAATGCTGCAAAAATGGATAACACCTTTGTTCAGTCAAGAAAAGCAAAAACTTCCATTTCTTCTTCCCAATGCCATATTGGGGCACATGCCTCTGTGTGTGTGCATGTGTGTACCTGTGTGTGTGTACGTGGCACAGTTTGTACTCTGGGCTTTTTGGTATTGGAAGCTTGAGCATGAGTCAGTAAGAAGATATGTCTTGTTATTTAATGACTTTAAATCCCACTTCCTCACTTACTAATCAGGGAATATAATGCTTGTTTTAGAGATACCACAGAACTAAGTTGTGTTTTTAAAGATTTTTTTCAACCTCTTTTTGAAAGGTGTTCCAAAAGGATAGAGCGTTACAGTGAGGGAATCTTGAGTCAGGCCTATCAGCCTCAAACTAGGCATCTTGTTGAATTTTTTAAAATAGGTTTTTCATTCTCTTTCCCACAGGCTATCACAGATGCTGGGGGAAGTCTAAAATATAATAAACCATGATAAAAATAAATGGAAACTGAGTTGAAATGGAAGCAAATGATAAGAAGTCATAACTACGGCTCCGTTATGAAATAGATCAGACAGAAGTGAATGTGGAAGTTATTTTACTTCATGTAGTCATCACTTTGTGAATTATTTTTTCAGATTAAAAACATCCCCAGTCTAACAACAACAAAAAAGTCAACATTGTTTTCTCTCTTAGCTTTGCTAGACTATCTTTCAAAATACCCTGGCTGTTAGATTTGAGGAGTGTAGTATGGACATAACAGAAGATGTACTAGACCCACTTCCCTTTGCTTAATAGGACAATTATATTGACACATCAAGTTTTACTACCTTCTTCATGAGGCCAGAACACAGATGGGGCATCCCTAGCCTTCCACAACGATGGCTTGTCTTATCTCACCTAGACACGTAGGATTTAAGAAGCCACATGCCTCACTCCTACCAGTAACCACCTCTGAGGGTTTCTTACATGTGACCAAGTCTTGAACTCTGTTGGCTCATCTTCTCAATCACCAATACTCAATAAAAGCATAACACACTGTTTCTAACTTCTTAGATTCAGGAGGACATTGATGGTTATCTTGGCTTCCTTCTTTGGTCATCAGTGCCAACCTTGCCATTAAGGAAAGGAAGATGGCAGGTGGGAGTGTATGGAGAAAAGGGACTTCAGTGAATAACAAAAGGTTGCAAGAAAATGAAAGGGGGAGGGGAGTTTAGACAGAAGCTGTACTTTGCCCTGGGGGTTGCAATTAGCCCCAGGCGGGCTGGTGTAGTTGACTAGAGCCAAGTGCCTTTATCCGGAATTGGATTCCCCATTAGTAGGTGTGTCCCATGAGAAGACCGTGGGACATCACAGGGGTTGGGGATCATTAACAGTGTTCATCAACAGTAAACTTGCTGTCTAGGCTCATGGGTCAATCCAGAGAGGCATTCACTACTCACCTATGTATTCATTTATTCATCAACATTCTTGAGTACCACATCATAGGAATCATCTAGAGAAACATCACATCAAATCAAATCTAAACTCATCGGCTGTTCTGAATAAATCCAGATATATTCTTCTTTCCTGGAGCCTTTAGTTTTTCTCCCCTGTTGCTATGGCTCTTGCCCTCAAAAGACTCAACCTGGTTTTCCAAGATGATGACAGTGGGGTTGAAGATGCAAATTATCAAAACTAGGTTACTCTAGCTGACTAACTTGCATATTTGAAGATATAATATCACTGCCTCCAGTCTCTGATTAGCTTAATGAATCCAGTCTTCTGATGACTCAGAAGGAAAACGTATTCCTAAGTACAAAGGATGGTCAGGTTTTCATTACTTTCTGGAAACGGGGAGGGGGGGTGCCCATTGAGGAAGGCTACATGTGCTGAAGAATTCAGTAAAGAAGAAAAGGGGTCTAAAAGGTTTAAATGGCCTGATACCATTTTTGTCACCCAGAGTGTTAGAAAAAAATTCAATATATAGCCTCATCTTCAAAATACGTGTCTCCAAATTTACCAGCTCATTCCTGCTCCTTCTTAGAAGGGCCCCTGACCAGCAAGTAACTGCCCCTGGCCTCTTTCTCTCCTACTTATTCCCCTGCTGAAATAGAGCCATCTGGACATATTTGAACAAACCCAAAGTACAAATACCATTTATCCTAAAATGAAGGCCAGTTTCTTAATTTTCTATAATTTTCTATAATTTTTTATCAGTAAAAAGGTCATTTTTAACGCAAAACACTGAATAAAAAAATTTCCTGGGGCGCCTGGGTGGCTCAGTCAGGTAAGTGTCGGCCTTGGGCTCAGGTTGTGATCCCGGAGTCCTGGGATCAAGTCGCATGTCTGGCTCCCTGCTCAGTGGGGAGTCTGCCTCTGCCCCTCCCCTGACTCATACTCCCTCTCTCTTTCTGTCTCTCTCTCAAATAAATAAATAAAATCTTCTTTTCTGATTTATAAAGATTATTTATTTATTTATTTGAGACAGAGAGAGAGAATGAGAGAGAGAGAGAGAGAGAGAGAGATAGCACAAGACGGGGGAGGGCCAGAGGGAGAAGCAGACTCCCCGCCAAGCAGGGAGCCTGATGCAGGACTCCATCCTGGGACTCCAGGATCATGACCTGAGCTGAAGGCAGTCACTTAACCCACTGAGCCACTCAGGTGCCCCAATAAATAAAATCTGTTTTAAAAATTTCCTGATATCCCAAAGCAGACCAGACACACTACTCTGCTAAGGAACATGAATGTCCCCTCCAAGACTTTTACAATTAGCTCCTCCATCGTGTCCCCTAGCAGCACCTGACAGAACAGTGGGGGTTTCTGTGCCAGGAAAGCTGCATCAGAGCGGCTGACCCCTGGGAGGCAAAGGGAGGAGAGGGGCATGGACACAGTGTGTCGGAAGAGGGCATCAGCTGAGCAGAGACCAGCCCAAGTTTTTATAAAAGGGCACATTATAGTTGATCAGTCAGAGAATCAGTAGTCGCTGAGCTTCCTAAGACTTCAAAGCAGGCAGTGACTCATTTGATCCTTCAGTTCTGCTGCTGGGAACTCTCCGGATGCCAGTCCTGGTCATGGGAATTATCCATGTGGTCTCTTCAGAGATGGGGAGACGTCCCAAGCTTGGCCAGTCCTGGGAGATGGCACGGATCCACTGGAATAGTGGTATTTTTCCATCTGGGGAGAATAGGGTGCTGGAAAATCACGTGGGAGAGGGTGGGCCCCTTCATGCACAGAGACTAACAGGTCTCCCTTAGTAACGTGCTGGCCACAGGACTATATGCTTGACATGTATTTTCTCACTTCACCCTCCCAGCAAACCTGTGGAGGCAGCGTCATTACCTAGATTCACGGAGCAGCTGAGTGGCTGTGCTGCAAACTGGTCCATAGAAATAACACCATAAAGTCAGATAACCCCGGTGCCCAGCTTCTGCGGGTTTCAACGCACAATATGCTCTTTCTGGCCATTTCAAGGTACCCTTCACAACCGGCTCACAGAATTCATGCATATTTAACTGTCAGCTCTCCCAAGCCGACAGAGCTGGCTCCAGCATCATTCTCCCTGGACTGCCCCCCACCCCATACTGTCCTTTACACAAGTAAACATGGGGTCGGCGAGGGTGAGGCCAGTACTTGGAGTAGTTCCTCACTGGATGTAGGAGAGAAGAACTAATGAATCACTAATTCATACAACAAACATTTATTGTTTCTGCAGGTTCACCTGAGAACCAAGGCCAACAGGATTTTATTTCCGGTAAAAGGATTTTGTCTCGTGCCAGAGTGATAGATTTCAGTGCCTCGAGGAGGGGACCCCGCGGCCAGCTGAGCATGGGGCACAGGGGAGACCAACTAAGAAGCCCTTACTCCGTGCTCCGAGCCTTTATTACCCGCCATCTTGCCGTCCGTGTGTTATTTTCCTCATCATCTTGTTAGTGTCATCCTCCAAGCACCGATGGCTTAGACCTCTGTCTGATCCTAAGTTCCTCAACAGGACTCAGACAGTCAAGCCACTGAGTCCCAGCTCAGCGTCTAGCAGAAAGTATGGGCTCAAAAACCGGTTACGGCCCCCATCAAACTAAGTATACTCATTTCGATCAGTGCATTTCCAGACACTAAGGTTTTGTGTGGGGCTCAGTTTTTCAGCTAAGAAGCATCATGCACAGAAAAACCTGTCTCCGTCCTGATTAGAGGCAGGTCATGGTGTGCTGTGAGAACAATGACCATGAGAGAGACGGGGTTGAGGTGACCTGACCAGCGTTGGCAAGTCCTGTGCCCAGCCTGGCTTCCGGAACTCAGAAGTCCTTCCCTGGGAGCTACCCAGCAGATCAACAGACAGTCCCCAGATCAGGGTCAAAGTACAGCTGTCCCCCCTTATTTGTGGGGTGGGGGGGCATCTCCAAGACTCCCAGTGGATGCCTGAAACTGCAGAGTGTACAGATCCCCTTTATACCAGGTTTTTTCCTAGACATATGTTTCTGTGATGAAGTTTACTTTATAAATTAGGTGCAGTAAGACATTGACAATGATAATAATAACAGAACAATTACATCCATACATTATAATAGAAGTTATGTGAATTGTGGTCTCTCTTTCAAAATATCTTCTTGTACCGTACTCACCCTACTTCCTGTGGTGTTGTGAGTTGGTAAAATGCCTACATGCTGGGATGAAGGGAGGGAAACGACGTAGGCGCAGGACGTCGTGCTAGGCTACTCCTGACCTCCCAACGATCTGTCAGGAGGATCCTCTGCTCCTGGCCGGAGGTTGGTCGTGAGGAACCGCAACACAGAAAGCAACACCATGGATAAAGGAGGACTACGGTACCCCTCATACAGCGGTGGAGAGCAGCATTCTGGAACACGTTAGAAGGCTGGTATAATGAGGACCAGAAAGCGAAGGGGAGAGCAGAGCTCCCCAGATCCTCTGCCAACTGCTAGTTCTAATGAGCTTGGTGTCAAGGTAGGTGCCCGCTGTTACAAAACACAAGTGTCTGCAGCTGGTCTCCATAGAGATCATGGCAGGAGTTCTGCTCCCAGGTGGGAAGAGAGCCTGGGGAAAGGGATGCGAACCTCGACGTCGACTTAAGCCCTGTCATCCCTTGGTGTCTGCTGCAGAGCCCAGGTGACATATTGTGCCATTGATGTCTTCTGTATCTTGTCACAGGATATCACATTCCTTCTTCTCAGATGACAAGGCTGGACCCACTTTGTTCTGGTACAGCTTCCAGAGTGGTGGTCGAAAGCACAGAGCCGAGCACATGGAAACCAAAGGCTTGTCTCCTGGGGAGAACCTTGGGGGAAAGTCAGTGGAGCCCACACCCCCGGTGGGCTGTATTGCCAGGTAAAAGCGGCGGAGCTTCGGGATAGAACCTGGCCACAGATGCCGTAGTGGTTTTTCCCCCCGGTAGTTGATTTGGCTCATTACCCAGCAGACAGAGATGTGAGATAAGAATTGAGGTTTGCATTCACACCGAGCGTCATGGGAATTCAACAAATAGGATGGAGAAAGTGGTTTGGGTGACTCTTTTTTAAGGAAAGATTCAGGGCAAAGCAGAGCATTTTTCCCCTCCTCTTTGCTTGATTGTTGTTAGCCTTGATTCCAACAGAGAACTAGGCTGGATACGAAGACACGGCAAGTCTGGTAGCAAGGAAAACACAGCTGTGATTCCGTCACGTATCATGATTGTGTCCCACTATCAGGCTCTGTATCCTGCCTGCCTCTTTCAGGGACAGCCAGGTGGGTATTTTCTTCTAGAAGCTTCTCATCCTTTCTGGGGCCCCCTCAGGCTGTCTGTCCAAGCTCTTGCTATTCCCTCTTTCCTCTTGTCAGTGTTTGGATCTCCCAGGGAGACAAATCACCAGGGTCTTGTCTCCCATCTGTTGGATCCCCTCGCCTTTGAACTAGAAAGAAAAAGTTCACTGAAGGACTTGTCACTCGCTCCTCCCACAATCTGGACTCACCTTAGTGACATTAACGGCCACACAACCAGCTGCCACGAGGTGGATCGTTTCTAAGAATAAATTGTAACTGTGCTCCCTGCAACTGGTTCCCAAGCTCGAAGCTTTGCCTCTGGTGCCTGCGAGTGGAAAGCCGCATCCCAGACCAGTGCCTGTCCTTTTCCCCACCCGGTTCCGTGGCCCCGTGTTCCTAATGCACTCTCTGGGCAGATAACTGCCCTGTTACGGAGAAGAGGCTATTCCAGCGATAATGCTAATATCGAGTATGCTGGGAGGAACCGTTTAGTTGCTTCCCCGCAGGGGTTCTGTTCACCTGCTGCTCTATTTTACAGTCCACTTCCATCCTATTGCAATCGATAGACACATCAGCATGTTCTGCTGCAAGCAGGCACATCGGCAATCTGGGAGGTGGGCTCCCAGAGGTCCCCGGCATGGCGCATTAGGCAGTGGGCCAGCAGGTTCAGATCCGAGAAAGCTCTCCATCTCATTACCTTCTCCCTGTACAGCAAAAAGCATGGTCATCTAGGTCATAGCAATCAGGGCAGAATTGCTTGCAATCGTGATGGCAGATGCACCAGATTTCTGAGGCTTTAGACAATGTGGTTCCGTGAACTGTTGAGTTTTAGAGCGGAGCTGATGCGGGGATGGAAAGTGGATTTACCCAGCACAGAGGTTTTGGGTCTTGCTACCGTCCTCTGAAGGGACAGCAGAGAAATGCTTCTGGGTGTCAGCCCTAGATCATCAACAATCCCAGGGAAACTCTTGGCTTCACAGCAAAACATGACATGTTCCAAAAAAAAAAAAGCAAGCAAGCAGTAAAATGTATTTTGCTTTGCTAGGAATCCTAGGAGGGGCTTTAGGAGTCAAAAAGGATCTGAGAGCCAAGAAATCCTTTTATCTGTGCTGTGAATACACTGGACCTGAGGCTAAGGCTGAAAGGCCCGTGGTGTCTGGGCATATGTGGATGGATAAGGGATAAATTATTTCACGAGGCTACTATTGATCCTGCCGTCGATCTAATTTTCAGGGGATCATTCATATTCTTAACTGAAAGAAAGCCAGGGAACCAAGGGAGTAGACGACAGGCTTACTATTCACGAGCACAGTATTTGATTTCTGTGGATCGTTCAGTTCAACACACTGAGACTCTGCTCAATTCCAGCCACGGTGCTGTGCCTGACACTGGTCTTCGAAGCCTCCTGGCTGATGGGAGGGCACACAGATCCTGAAACACAATTTCACCATGCTGAGAAATGGGATGGCGGTATACACGGAGGGCTCCATCCGCCCTCGTCCCAATTTGGGGACTAGAGAGAGCCTTCTGGGTGGACAAGTCCTGAGCTGAGGCTTGGTCTTTATCCACAAAGATTCCCAGCTTCGGGCTGGGAAGATTGTTTGGGGGGTGGGGGTTTGACCCAGCTGGCCTCGTGGCGCCTCCTACTGGTGGCAGAGGCTCAACACCACCACTGGTTTACAGGAGCAGTGGAGCCAGGAGTGGAGGCTTCTAGAAATGGACTTTGATCTGCTGGGATCTAGGGCCTGGGGGCTGGGTGGGAGATTTCTGGAGACATCTGCAGGGGGTTAAGTGAACACATCTAGATGAGATATGCACTGTGCCACCAGGAGCCTGTCTTCCTCCTGAGAGGAGCTTCCCACCTTGGGGCTCTAAGAGAACCATGGGGAGCCTGAAGGGCCCCCGTGCAGAGCGTTAGAGGCAGTTTGCCTTTGAGCTTTTGTAAGATGTGCTGGGATTCCCAGTCCTCCCTCGTTTGCCTTTCTGGCCTCAGGCTGGGCCATGTGCGGGTTGCAGGAGTAGGGTCTGAGCGCCCTATATGTGACATGGCCGGCAGGCGAGACACTCTTCCTAACGGGTCCTGGTCTAGGTTCCCCTTCCTTCTGTCTTCTCTCCGGAAGGCTTTCCTGCTAGAGACGGCTTCTGGGATGTAAATCTCACCTCAGAAGGCCTCGGGAAAGGGCCCGGGTGAAGGTCTGGCAATGTCGGAGTCCAGAACCGACTCATGGCACAGGGCGGCCAAGCCCAGCTGAATTATCGAGTAGCTGGAACTCCACGGGCCGGCTTTCCATCTGATGGCCGACGTCCTCCATTCTTCCCCTGTACGCCTTCTTTTTGTCTGGGGGTGGCCATGTTGGTGCCCATTTGTCCTTCTCGGAGGGCCCAGTTCTCTTCAGGTTTCTGCCCCTCCACCCGTCAGGCCAAGGGCTTCAGGGAAAGCTCCCTGGATGCCCAAGGGGCAGGCCAGGAACCCAGACATGGACACTGATTCAGGAATGGCCACACGACTCCAAGGAAAGTTTTCTGGGGCCCCTGAGCAGGAGAACTGTCCTTGCTTTCAAGAGTGAGCCACCGAGGGGATGTTCATTCCTCCTGGGGAGGGGGCAGAGTGGCAGAGGCCCGAGCCAGCTGGGGCACCCCGGCTGCTTAGGTACTGGGGAGGCCGAGGCCGGCAGGAAGGCAAACCAGGAGGACCCCACAGGTGGAGCAAAGCCGGAGCCCCCAACAGCTACCCTTTCCCCGACGTGAACCAATCAATCTGATCCCAGCTGTGGTTTAAGCTGGTTCCAGCCAGCTTTTGTCTTTGAATCCCCAAAGCATTCTAACCGAAGTCCTCTTTGTCTCACTGAACCTTCCAGACCTTCATTTAAGGTGTCACCACCCTGACTTACCTGAACCAGCCTGGCCTCTGCATGCACCCTCCACACACGGCCGGCGGGAGGTGCCATCACACGGCCCCGCCCCTCCCCTTTCCCCATGGCCGTTGCCCACCCCCGAGAGCATCCCCCACCCCGGGTTTGTTCCCCACCTCCTACACCACCTGCCATTGACCGGCTTCCCCTCACCCCCGGCAGTCCCCACGCCGGAAGACTTTGGAATGAACATAGTCAGCACGTTCCTCCACAGGTCTTCCTGGAATGGCTCCCCTGGTCCACACTTTGTGGAGGGGGACCAGCCCTCCCTGCTTTCCCTGCTTGACAGTGCGGCCCCAGCACGGGGCTTGCAAGTAGCAACACTGAAAAAGTCCCAGGCTCGTGGGGATGAGTTGGTCACCTTGCCTCAGCGCCCCCTGGGCTCCTACCACGAAGCCAACCTGGATATACTCTGTTCCCTGCAGCCTAGACAGTGGCCACCTGCTTTCAAATGCTCCTCATTCTGATGCCCAAATTCCTGCTCTTTCTACCTTATGACGCCACTCCTAACAACTGCCTGGTCCAGTGCTGAGAGCAAAAAGAATAGAGCAGGTTGCAAGAACTAGGTTTATGTCTAGAAAGTCTTATCCACTGGAAGGTATTCGAAATCCCCCATCACAGAGTTGTCTTGTTTAAAATGTGGATATGATTTCATCATATGGTTAAACGGACCATTTTCTGTCGTGCAAAGGAAGAAAGTGCCTCCCATTCAAACCAGCAGAGACCAGTGTGGGTGCTTCTGCAATTCATATGCAGAGATGAGACTTCTGTGGGGGAATTGGAAACCGTACTCTGTCCCCAGTCCCGATACCCTCTAATGACCAGAATGGTCACATCGTATCAGCAAGTGTCCTCTGGCGCACCCCAGTCTCGTGCGCATGTGGGTGACTGATGTCTGGGCTACAGGTCTATTAAAAAATGCCTAAGCTCTTAGCCAAGAAAATAGAAGAACATAAATCACATGTTGCTTTACACAGAAATTGCATGTTAAAAATTTAATAACCACACAACCCTCCCTCTTCCATTGCATTGTGAGGGGAATATTCCTGCCTCCCAGCCCTGGGAGGGACTGGAGATTGTTTGTCCGGGTATCCCAAAGTGATGTAAAAATAGTAAAGGCCATCAGTAGGGATTGATTAATTTCAATAACATAAATAATGGTTGTAATTGCATTTGGAAGAGAAATGCTTTCCTCTTTGATTAATCTGACCCTCTGGGCCACCATTAACACAGGCGTATTAGAATGCTAATCAGGACAGAAACGCAGACAAACAGCTGCAACTCGTCAGGGGTCCGGTTCAGCTGGGCTCCCCCACACTGCCCCTGCTATCCGTCCCAACCCTCCGGTCTCTGCCATGGGTGCCCAGAACATCCCCCCAGCCAGTCAAGAAACATCACACTTCATTTTTCAAAGCCGGCTCGTCTCTTGGAGGTATTACCACTGCAGAAACCTCCCGGTTGGCACTTTGACCGTTGCCCCTGGTGTTTTGAAAGCTCTGTGTGACCTTCTGTGTGGCTGGCTGAGTGGGTGGGTGGGCCAAGGGGCTGCCTCTGTATCCCCATTTTCTGGATTACTGGGTAGGGATGAAGACAGAAATGACGTGCCCAAGCAGCCAGCAGGGGTCAGGCAGGAACAGGAGCGACTGTGTTCCTCCACCTCCAAATTCCAGCTGGGTCTCCCCAGGAAGCTGCTAAAGGCCCTCCTGGGCTGCCTGCCCAGTGGACTGACCCTTATTCCTTCTTCCTCGTTCATTCTCCCAGGCCGCTCGTGCCTCCTTCCGTCCTCTCCCTGGCCCGACCTGTGCCAGCCGAGCCTGCAGTCACTGCTTTTGATGAGCCCTCTGGGTCTCTGAATGTTCCTTTTTCTAACACAATAGGCAGGTCTTCAAAGTCTGGAACTCAGTCAGGAGGACTGACCAAGGAGGCCGGCCAGTTTTCATGGCCTGTGGCCCTGCTCAGAAACACAGTCACCCTGTCCCTGCTTCTTGAGAAAAGTGGGGCCAAGGGCAGAGTTGCAATAGAGAAGGGAAGTCGGCAAAAGGCAAGCAGGGGAGACCGGGGGCCCGGGGGCCCTCACACCTGGCACTCTCCCAGGGCCTGCTCTCAGAGAATTCCTTCTTGGGTTGGCTGCCATTTAAAAGGAGTTCAAGTCTAAGCTAAAGGAAACCATCTCTTGATGAGAACATTCTGGAGCTTACAGGGAAAAATGCATCATGGGAACAAAAGCGTGCCCAGGGTTCTAGTTTAAACATGGAAGAGCAGACTGGCCACTGTGGGCTGGTCAGGAGGCAGGGCCAGAGGCACATCAGCCCTGGGAACACTCAGGAGCCCTGGACTTTCCAGGCACCCGGGAAAGACCATGCCCAACAGATCTCGGTTCTAGAAATGACCTCACAGTAGCTATGCTTTGCTTAGGCAAACTACTGAAACTCCTTTTTGAGGGAATCCATGCCTGAAATGTCTTGACTTGAGTTCTAGGCAAGTTGGGGCACGTGCGGTTTCTTCATCTTTTCATAGAAACCAGAGGCTCTGGATCCTCTGGGAAATGAATTCAGGAGCCACTTGAAAGGATGAAAGATCTTTCTTTTGCCCAATTTTCTTTACATCTGTGTACTAGTGCCGTGCCAGTATCGAAGCTCTTTTTATCAACACGCGATCAGTAAAAACTTTTTTTTTAAAAAGATTTTATTATTCATTTGAGAGAGAGAGTGCTCACGTGAGAGCCTGGGGTGGGGGGAGCAGGGTGGAGGCAGCAGAAGGAGAAGCAGGCTCCCCGCTGAGCAGAGACCCAGCCACGGGGCTCGATCCCAGGACCCTGGGATCATGACCTGAGCCAAAGGCAGATGCTTAACCGACTGGGCCACCCAGGCGCCCCAGTAACAACTTCTTTGTGAGAACTGGTTCAAAATTTAGCACCCTATACATTCTGGCACCAACTGTCTTGT
This sequence comes from Martes martes, assembly GCF_963455335.1. Taxonomy (NCBI): domain Eukaryota; kingdom Metazoa; phylum Chordata; class Mammalia; order Carnivora; family Mustelidae; genus Martes; species Martes martes. Next base: position 57,164,383 of record NC_137901.1, on the reverse strand, counting down.
GGTGGACGCACACCCTGACTGGGTTCCAGAGGGTCCAAGAGAACTGGTATTTCCAGCTCTGCAAACACCCGGGTAGAATCCTTTCTTTCCTGCAGCGATGGAGAGAAAAGACTCTCACATCTGTGCTTTCAACGTCAGGCCTAAATGAAACCCATCTTTGTTTGTTTTTTTAAGCAGTCCGTTCTGGCAATCCCATTTTTCTCTGTGTCTGTCTTCGTTCGCTGTCCAGGTCTGCCTTTCTCCACATCTGTGTTCACGTCTCTCCTTTTTGTGCTTCTCTCATTACATCCTCTTCCCTGATCACCGTATAGACATGAAATGCATTAAAACAGTTTGCTTAATTTATGTATCTGTCTGAAGCTACAGAAGTTGAATGGAATTTTTTTTTAAAGATTTTATTTATTTATTTGACAGAGAGAGAGACAGAGAGCACAAGCAGGCAGAGAGGCAGGCAGAGGCAGAGAGAGAAGCAGGCTCCCCGCTGAGCAAGGAGCCCGATGCGGGGCTCGATCCCAGGACCTTGAGACCATGACCTGAGCCGAAGGTGGTGGCCCAACCCACTGAGCCACCCAGGCGCCCCTGAATGGAATATTTTTATTCCTCTTTTTGTCTCAGAAAATAAAACCCAACCACTCCCTAATGCCCCCTCATCACAGGGGCATCAGGCAGCCCCTGACTGGGTTTCTACCCACACGTCAGCAGCTTTCTGAAATCTGTTTCTTCACTTGCACAGGGACACTTGTTAAGTACATCTGAATAAGAAGTGGAAAGGCTTGAGGTTTTCTCAGACATTATTTCCAAAAGGAGTGGAGTTGGTAATACAACAAAGAACAGACGATCAGTTTGTGAGATGTCCTCGTTCTGGTGCTTGGGGGCCTTAAGAGTTTAGACCACTGTTCAAGGAGCCAAGGCAGGATCCAGCTGTCTGCTTTTCAAGCCTGTGTCACGTGAAAATACCCAGTGATTGCTTCCTTTCTCACGGAGCCAGGTTCCAGTCGGCACTGCAGGGAGCTGACTTTCCCAAGAATGGACTCTACGTGGGAAAACTAGACAAAAATCTATCTTTCTCAGTCTGACCTCCTTAATTTAGCTTAATACCCTCTAAGTCCATCCATGATGTCACAAATGGCAAGAGCTTGCCCTTCTTATGGCCATGTAATATTCTAGTGTGTGTGTGTGTGTGTGTGTATCACATCTTTTTTACCCATTTGTCTATCAGTGGCCCCTTAGGTCGCCATATATGGAATCTAAACAAGAAGACAAATGAAGAAACAAACAAAAAGCAGATCAGACCCAGAACTACAGAGAACAAACTGATGGTTGCCAGAGGGGAGGGGTGCGGAGGGATGGGCAAGGATGGGTGAAGGGGAGTGGGAGGTACCGGCTTCTAGTCATGGAACGAATAAGTCACAGGAATAAAAGGCCCAGCATAGGGAATCTAGTGGATGATGTAATGGCGTTGTGTGGTGACGGACCATAGCTACCCTTGTGGCGAGCCCAGCAAATGTATAGAAGTTGAATCACTGTGTTGTATACCCGATACAAATGTGACACTGTGTGTCAACCATACTCAGATAAAACACTGAAACCAAACTAGAATTTCTTAGCAATGGGAAGATAAACTAGATAGAAATGGCCCTTCCTACCACACTCATGCACATCTCTCTCCATCAAAGGTCTCAAAGTCTGAAAGTCTGTCCTTTACCTGCATGTCCAGGAAGCGTAGAGATGGTCCTCAAAGCTCGCTCCTCTTCATTCACTTCTGCTCTGAGATCCAGCACTGCAGGATCAAAAATCATTATTATGTCCCCTTAGGAGAGTGCCAGCTTATACGGTGACCCTGAACACGAGTCGTTTGCATGAGAGAGTTCTCAAAGGCTGAAGTTACATTCAGCGACTTGTGCCTAGTTTTCCTCTTGCTAAGTGAGAACTTACAAAAGATATCTGTACAGTTATTAAAATGTGTTCACGATTACATACTGGACACATGGATTGTCTCCAAAATAAAACCAGAAAAAAAACACTAATTAGGTAATTCTATACCTTGTATAAAAAGGCAGAATTTTAAGTATCTCAGACTGTGTAATTCATGTTAAATTTTAAAGTCATTTGAAATAATTTTCTTTCGAGAAGGGACAACCATGATTTGCCTTGTCTGATGGACAGGTGCCCCCACCCCCATCATTTCTAGCAGTTAGCCCCATTTTCCCGTGATAACAGTGCAGAGAAAGTAGTATATGGTTTTCTGCTATACTGGATGAAATCTCACTAAACCATGGGGAAATGCCTCTCGCATTGACATGATTATTTTTTGTACCATCAAGCCTACAAAAGACAATTTTTCAAGATCACACTTATCTATCCCTTAGATTTCATGTGTCAAATTGCAGTAATTTCTTAGCAGAGTGAAAAATATTCACTGTTCAAAAATAACATTAGAGGTTGGTTTTTATTTTTTTTCCTTTCCGGGCAATCACTAAACTTCAAATAGCCACTGGTGAATAGCTTCCCTCCCCATCCTCCTGTCAGATTAAAAATAAAACAAAAAACCCCCAGAAAAACACCTTCAACTAGTAGGAAATATGACAGCATACACTGCATTTAAATTCAAGCAAAGAGAAAAAGCAAGAATGTGTTTTTTATTCTGCCCAGGGCTAAGGAAAGTACCTTAGCAAATAAATATCTCCTATAAATAAAACATTCTTTCTTTTCTAATAGTCGACCTTCTTGGGAAAGGGGATTTCCCCCGAAAAGTTGGGGTACATTAAAAAGAAACAAGGCCAGGATATTTTCCAAGGGAAATCATTCCAGTGACATGACACAATCCTTTAAAACACAGCATTGTTTTGAAGTTACGTAAACACAAAACCTGCTTCCCTAACTCTCAGTCCTGAAGACCCACAACCAAGAATCTTGACAATCTTTCATTCCTTCCAGCAACTGATAGGTTAAGTTCCTAGCTGCTCCCAGAATTCCTTGTTGCATTCATGGACCGTCTCCCCTACCTGAAAAATCTTTTCCACTGGTCACTGCCACTTAACTAGGCAAGGAGTTCTAATTTAAGGGATCGATTTAAGGATTCCAAGGCAACTGAGATGTTTTTTTTTCCTGAGGGATGCAGTCCGCACCACTCAGGGAAACGAGCTGAGGGCAGAAGCTTTCTTTTGTGGGCAGCTCATCAGCTGTGTGACCGTGATGGGGAGAACAGGAAGTGGCTCAATTGTCCCAGAGGAGTGCCTCGCTCACCCAGAGAGTGGAAGGCTGGGAGGCGCAGGACCCCAGCTGATCATTTGGAAAATGCTCTCACTCGGCTCCGGGACTCTCCTCAGCTCCGAGTGTCCCAAACTCTACGGGGCATCAAATCACCCAGGGTCTTGGGCAAATGCAGACTGTAGTTCTGGAGGTCTGGTGATTTGCAATTCTGGAGACTTCCAAGTGCTGCTGCTGCTGCTCCTGGTTCTTGGACACTTTTGGGGGAGGAAGGTGCCGAGAAGTGAGCATTGCAGGGGTCTCCCTGAAGTGTGGTCTGTGGATCACAGCATCCTCGAGAGCTCGTCAGAAATGCAGGTTACCCGGCCCTGCCCAGATCTGGAGAGCTGGAGGGTCTGGGTGCAGGCCTAGCTATGTGTGTCTAACAAACTGTCCAAGGGGGTTCAGGTGCACTGAGGTTTGAGAAACAGCCTTAGAGCCATGCCACTCAGAGGTGGTCCTTGCATGGGCAGCATCTCTGTCACCTAGAAGCTTGATGGAAATGCAGCCTCTCAGGCTTTGCCCCAGACGTTCTGAATCAGTGGCTGCGTTTTAACAAGATCCCCTGGTGATCTTCTCTAGAGGACTGTTGCAGGTAAGTGGGACAATCCTGGGCATTTAAGGTGGGGACACAGCTGAAACCTGAGGTGTGGCTCTCATCTAACGTGTCGTGGCCCACCTGTAGCTTTGACCCCCCCCCCCCCCATTGGCCTGTCTGTAACCTTGACCCCATGTCAGCCAAGATGGGCTTCTGCCAGCAGCCACACTGCTCGGAATGAAGCTTCCCTTTGGGCATAACTGGGTCCAAGAAGGTCCCTTGCAGGCTTGGCCACATGCTTCACCCACCACTGCCCCCATCAGCACTGCCATCCAGCCAACGAAGCCACCAGGTCACCGGCCACCAGGCTAGGAAGCTGTCACTTGGATGTGTTTTCTTCTTTAATTAATATGAAGAGTAATATAGGTCTATTGTAGGAAATATAAGGTACTAAGGAAAGAAAGCCTCCCCCCTCCCAATAATTCCATCCCTCAGAGAGGACCATCATTTACATTTTGCTGTATTTTCTTATGGTCTTTTGTTGTATTTATGGTAGAACGTCACCTTTTCTTTTTTTTTCCGCTTAATATTGTTTTAGGTCTTTAAAGTGTTTTCTAACATTTTTAAAATTTTTTTAAAGATTTTATTTATTTATTTGACAGACAGAGATCACAAGTAGGCAGAGAGGCAGGCGGGGGTAGGGGGGGAAGCAGGTTCCCCGCTGAGCAGAGAGCCCGATGTGGGGCTCGGGACTCTGGGGTCGTGACCCGAGCCAAAGGCAGAGGCTTTAACCCACTGAGCCCCTCAGGCGCCCCTTAAAAAAGTGCTTTAGAAACATAACTCTCATGCCTGTAAATACTCAACCAGAATAGCAGAAATGAACTGTTTGCACTAATTTTAGACATTTGGGTCATTACAAATTTTTTTTTCTATATCGGCAAAGATCTCACCTTGACCTCACAAGCTTTGAATACTACTGTTTTGGAGATATTTGCTAATGTGATGAAAATTTGTGTATCGTGCCACTTTCCTGCTTCTCTATGTGGTGATGAACGCTTTCCATTTTGGCAGCTCACTGTCATAGAACAGAACTTGTTGGAACCAAACATGCTAAGGCAATTTCACTTTTTTCCAGTGTGTGTACTTGGACAGCTCCACACCCCTCCCCCCAGTTTCTGGGCATTCAGTGTCCACAGCCAGTCTTTTCTTCCAGGACTGCCTCCACCCTTCAGAGCAGGTCCTTGGGGGCAGTGCAAGCTGACCACAGGCCAGGTTCACCTCCTGACCTTGACCTGGTCATGAGCAAGTAGCTCCCAGCCCACCTCTTCCTGTAGATCTTTAGTTCCAGGTGAGTATAACAGTGTGTGTGTGTGTGTGTGTGTGTGTGTGTGTGTGTGTGTGTGTGTGTATGTGTGTGTGTGTGTGTACGTGAGAGCCTGGGTGGGAGTGGCAACTGAGAAGAAGTATTTCCTTCTGGGAGAGGCAGCTCCTGTAGCAGGATGTGCAAGGCTTGGTGAGGGGACAGGCTTTGATGTTAAGCCCCACTTACCTACTGACCAGGTGTCCTGGTACAGGGTCAACCCGCACAAGCATACAAGGCAGCCGCGAGGTTAAGCTCTCTGGGGGCTTCTTCATGAAAGCTCCTCACTAGATTTGAGAAAGGAAAGGACCTCCTCTCTCCCTCACAATGTCTCTTTCTAGAAAACCTTTCCTCTAATCTTTATGCTGCAACATCTTTTACCCCTGAACTGAGTACTGAGCAAAGGACATATAGAACGGCATCTTTTGCGTCTCATGCATATAGGATTTCTCTCACTTTCTTTTGGACTGAGTCACTGAGATGGACACTCATGTTCACTTCCTATCACACATGTTTATTATCCGTTTACCCTTTTCCTTCTAAACCTAGATCTTCCTGCTGACACTGTCTCTGAATGCCTTCCTCCCCCTCCCTGCCCAGGGACGTGCTCTGAAGGGTGGAGGCAGTCCTAGAAGAAAAGACTGGCTGTGGACACTAGATGCCCAGAAACTGGGGGGAGGGGTGTGGAGCTGTCCAAGTGCACACACTGGAAAAAAGTGAAATTACCTTAGCATGTTTGGTTCCACCTGCTGCTCCCGGCCTCGGAGCTAGACCAGCCCCATCTCTCTCAGGAAAGATGCAGACACAGTAGCATGAAGTGGGCAGGTCCTACTTTGAGCCTGAGAAGAGGATGAGAGGAATGGGGTGGGGGGTGCTGGCTTAGGGAGAAGAACCACTGGTGAAGAGACTCTGCCTGTCTTGGAAGAACAACAGGAAAAATGGAGAAGTCCTGAGCTGCCACGTGCAAGTGACAGTCACCTAGGGGAGGAACCCAGTAGCAGCTTCTTCCTAGTATTGGAGACCATCAGAAATAAACAGAAATGACAGTCAGTGTTCTAACCCCTGCTGCTATCATACCTAGATGTGAGAAGCATGTCTCTGAGACCCCAACAAGGATCTAAGAGGGGCGATGGGTATCTTACGGCCGTGGGTAGCAAAAAGCAGTATAAAAACTGGTAGGGCTATGCTTTTGTTCTATAATTGAGTTTCTAAGTGAATCCATGCTGTTTATAACCATCACCAAAAGTAATACCTTTTAAACAGCAACCTCATTGGTCTTCTGTATACATCTGGGGTAGGGGATGGGGTCTGTAAGACCCCCGCCCTGAGAAGTGGAGAAGAGCAGCTTCTTGGGGACCAGAATCCTCTCCTTCTCTGAGCCACTTTGAGTGCTTTGTTCCAGCTTCCTCCCAAAATGACATCTGGCTTATATGTTGATGATCATGTCAGAAGGGTGTGGTGCGTGTGCATGTGCATGTGGGGGGTGGGAAGCTTCCCGCAGACCTCCCTAATGCCAAACATAACCAGCTCACTCCAGCGGCCATGAGCAGAAACACAAGTCCAAGTCCACAGAAGATGTTCAGGGCCATGGATTGGCAGAGTCCAGAAACAAAACAAGACAAACTCTTCATCAGCAGGAGTTCAAGTGACTGGGTTGATTCTTCTGGCCAAGGGCAAATTTCTTTCTTTAAGGAAGCAAGCTTCAAAGAAAAAAGAGTTGAACAAACGAATTAAAGGGGAACTCCAAGCCCTCTGAGTGGCTGAATCATACCTCAACAGGATTTCTGTGGGTGTAGGAGTCCTCCATAAACCAGCATCCAGTGGAAAGAAAACAATACTCCGAGCGACAGTTATTTTTACCAAAAGGAATCTTCCTTGTAGTCATGTTGTTCTTTTTTTTCCCCCCCAAATCCTCAACACAAACCAAGGAGGTGTGTTTCATTTACGTTTCATATATCATCAGGTTTATGCTCGACAATTATAATTCTTTTGAATCTTTTGAATCATTGTTTAATTCTTCCTCAACAAAAAGTCACACTGTATGACACGGAATTCTATTAGATTAATTAATTCTATTAGAACATAGTCACACAAGCAAGTCCGGAGACTTCTGATCTGCAGAAACCCATGGTGAGTGGGTATAGAGGAAGGAAAGTGGGGGATCAAGCCTGACGGGACAGCCCCCTCTGATGGCAGGAGCTACATTTCTGCCTGTAACCAGAGGGGTGGGGGCGGACATTAAAAGGTTCTTCTCTAATGGCAAGGACCCCAAGATTTCAGCCTAGCTTTTCTTTCGATGTATGGCCAGATGTTGCCTGTATGCTATCAGAGTCGCCCTGCAGAAAGACCAAAGGAACTGGGTGCCAAGCCATTCTGGGTAAACTACCACATCAGGCGTGATGTGCATTTTCATTTTGGCCAAATTTCATTTCAAGGCTCAGGGGCTTTACTCACAACGACTTCAGATCGTGCAGACATCCGGAGAAGGTCCAAGGCGTCATGTCTCTCTGGAACCCTGGAGTAGGGAAGGGAATCCTTCCTGTCCCTGGACCCAATATCAGCCCCAAAGAGGAAATTGCTGCTCTGAGGTTGTCATTGAGCCTCTAAAGGATTTCCTTTTGTGGTCAAATATTCTATAGTAAATCACGCTGGATGGTTATCATGTTCTTTTCTTTTTGACTTAAATTGTGCTTTTTTTGAAAATTTCCATTCCTTGGCCCTGCTGAATCAACCCCAGAGAGAGGCCTACTTTGTCTTCTTTTCAAGCATTTTCCGAATCTTTGAGGACATAGTGTTAAAATATTTTCATTTTCAAGCTTAGCACATGGCGTGTGCTCAACTTTTCTTCTCATGGTGTGGATTCTGTTATGTGCATTGTAACCAGTCTGTCCTGAACTTGAAGACTGTGGGCAAATTATGAAATCTTTCTGAGCCCAAGTGTTCTGTCTTGTAAAATGGGGATAGGAGTGCTGTATCTATTATTTATTGTTTCATAAGGCTGTGGGTGAAAAACCATTGATTCAGGCAGACGGCTTCTTCTGGTTTAGGCTGAGTTGGCTAATCTCAGCTGGGTTTGTACACGTGTGTGAGGTTGGCTGACAAGTTGACTGTTGCTGGTTGGTCCCAGGGGGTCTCACGCATGTGTGTGGAGGTCAGATGTGACACAGGTGACTGGGCCATATGTTTCTCAGACTGGTCAGGGTCCGTTTACATGGTAATAATGTTCCAAGAAGCCTCAGAGCCTGCACCCGTTGGAAGCCTCCGCTTACATCCCATTCACCAACATTCTGTTCAACAAGGTAACACGGCCAGCCAGATTCAGGGGGTGGGGAACTAGACTCTGCTTCTGTATGGGGAGGTGGAGAACTATGGGAGTCTTTATCATTGATCCCCAAATGTCAACCCCATAGTGGTGACACAAGGATTAAATGACAGACAAAATGCAGAGCCTGGCACATAGTAGGCGTGCAAGAAACCTAGGTCTTCTTCCTCCATGACTCTTCCTCACTTGGTGACTGGAGAGGGCCCTGCAGACCCCCATTCTCTAAAGGGCTTACCTGCCAGGGATGATGATGGGATTAATTAGATTTAAAAATTGCCTGGTAAAGCTCCATTAGTTCTATAGAGATATGCAGAGTGTAAATTTAAGGTGTTATTACATTATTATGGCTTTCTCATCCTGGCTGGGGCTGAGAAATCAAGACTATCAAATATTATAGGCCCTTCGTTCTATTTTTACTATCGGAGTACCAGATAATAAATTTAAATGGGAAAGCCCGGAAAGTAAGATGACCTCTTTCCTACCAACTGTCTCTGTTGAGAATTCAGGTCTAAACTTTGAGAACTGTATCTTTTTGCAGGGGGAAGAAATGACTTGCTAGTTCAGATTGAGGTATAAGTCTTTTCTGCAAAGGTGGTAAAAATAGCCTGTCTACGGAGCTCATCCCTCCTTGGGAAATTTTATTGAATGAAATTTAATGGCGACCAATCTGAGCTGGACTCAGATTTTTTTCCCCCTGTCTCTTTCCATTGTGCCTAAGTACATATCTTTCTTTTTTCCTTCTATTTCAAAACATGATTTTAAAATATTGAAGTAATATTTCTCTTTCCCTTTAAAGATGCTTGCTCCAAACCGACAACTTAAAGCTTCTTTCTTCTCCCAGCATTTAATCTGTAATTTCGTAGGTTACTCTCATTTGCAGATTTTAGAAAGTGCCTTTTATTCTTCTCTAAGTGTTACAGCAATTTAGATTAATGGGCCTCGGACTCTTTGATACCCATTTTTAAGGCATTTCAAAATGTGTAGAAGACGATACCCTTTCATATGTGATAAGTAAAAATCTTGGCAGACGGAAGACTTTTTTTTTTTTTGGTACAAAAGAAATCTTTGGAACTGCAGAAAATGGCAGAAAAGAGAGAAAGGATCTTCCATATTGTAATTTTCTTCTCTTTTCCCCGTGCTTTGGGAACCCTGCCCTTTGCAGCTGCTCGTAGGAAATGAGAAAGAGGTGCAGCATGAGATCAGGTCCACAGAGAGGGACAAAGGGGGTGGGTCAGGCTGTTACTCTCATGAGCCACCCCCATGCTCTGCCCCTCATGAAGTGTTTACAGACCTTAATAGTTCACCTCAGGCTCCTTTCATTAGCACACGATGACTCTGTGAGGACCAATGTTCCCTCATAAAGATAGTGACCCTGGCCCCTGGAGGGTAGGCTGGCTTGTAGAAGCCCCGAGTGGTCCTGAGAGCCTGGCCTTTGTGCAGCTCCGTGAGCAGGAGCTCAGCCTTGCAGGGCAGAAGCAGCACGGACAGCTGCCAGCCACTTCCTCTGATGAAGGACTGTCAGATCCCGTATCTCCCCTGCCCTTGAGGGGGCAGAAGGGAGAGCTGCCCCCTCCTTCCCCACTGCAGAGTTGGAGCTCAGCAGACCTCTGTGTCTGTGTGTCTCTGTGTGTGTATTTCTGTCCATTCGTCTGGCTGGTAGAAAGCACCGTTAGTGGTGAGGAAGTCTCATATTTGTTTGCTGCACTTGGACACAAAGGCAGCCTTTTTTTTTTTTTTTCTTTGATTGAGACAAATGCCAGAAGGTGGATGAATTATAATTAGGCACCTGTATGAGCAGACACACCCCAGGCAGACCCCAAGAGCGGGCTGTAATTAGCAGAGACTGCGTGGGGGGGCTCCACGCTGGGGCTGGGAGGTCTTCTGAGGGACCATACTTACTCCCCTGCTCAGTGCCTGTGACAGCTTCCAACAGTTTCCCACAGTGCGTTCAGAACAGTGGCATTTCCGAGGCAGGAAACGTCACCCCAGAAGTTCCTGACAATACCACCAGGGACGCATTTTACCGTTTCTCCCTCCAAGGATATCATATTTAAAAAAAAAAAAAATCAATTCAGCTTATTTATTTATTTACTTGTTTATTTTAAAGTTTTTATTTAAATTCCAGTTAGTTAACATACAATGTAATATAGTGTACAGTGTAGTGTGATTCAACAATTCTATACAACAACTGGTGCTCATCACAGGTGTGCTCCTTAACCACCCCCCCCAACCTATTTCACCCATTCCTCACCCATCTCCCCTCTGGCACCCATCGGTGTGTTCTCTAGAATCTGTTTCTTTGTTTGCCACTCTCTCTCTCTTTTCTTTCCCCTTTGGTCATTTGTTTTGCTTCTTAAATGCCACATATGAGTGAAATCATATGGTATTTGTCTTTCTCTGATTTACTTCATTTAGCATAATACCCTCTGGTTCAATCCATGTTGTTGCAAATGCCAAGATTTCATTCTTTTTTATGGCTGAGTAATATTCCGTGTGTCTGTCTATCTCTCTCCCTATATATATTTATATACATATCACATCTTCTTTATCCATTCATCAATCAATGGACACTTGTTTCCATGGTTTGGATTGTTCCCATAATTTGGCTATTATAAATAATGCTGTTATAAACATTGGGGTTCAGGTAACACTCTGAATGATTTTTGTATCCTTTGGATAAATACCTAGTAGTGCAATTGCTGTGTCATAGGGTAGCTCTATTTTTAACTTCTTGAGGAACCTCCATACTGTTTTCCAGAGTGGCTGCACCAGTGTGCCTACTCCACACAAAGATATCGCATTTTGAAAGATTTTGTTTATCAAATTGCACAGTTATGTTAGATGCCCCAGAGCCTCCAAAAAGTTGAAAATCAATGCATCTTATTTTGCTGACAGGTTTTTAAATTTTAAAAAATGAAGTGATTTTTTTTCCCTTTTGTGTTAATGAAAAATATATCAAGGATTCTAGGTAGTTGAAGTAACAGCAGCTACATAAATCTGAATATCCCAACACAGCCTCCAAAAGTCAACCAACAGCAGTCAGAACAGCAAAGAAGCCCAGCTCTCAGCAGAACAGGAGGACAGAGAATGCAGGAACCTGTGAGTAGAAGAGTAAATGCCAAACTTCGGCTAGCTATTTTTCATCTTTCCACCTCGAGATGGTGGGAGGCAAGGGCATTCTGGGAAAAACAGAATGGAAGAGGGAACCTAGTAGTAGGACTAAGATTGACCTAAACTCCTAAAAAAGAGTCCTCTTGAAGTGCAAGAATGCCCAGTGAGTGAGTATGACCCACAAGGGAAGTCTTCAAAAGGCATCACTTGGGGTGGGGTGGGCAAGCTATAAAGGAAGGGAGATGTTCCCTTTGGAGAAAGGGTGATATGAACAAAAGAAGGCAGAGGGAGAAAAGGACAAGAAGGAAGAAAAAAAAAAAAAAAGGTCACACAATCCCTCCCCTATGCCCCTTTCCAAAAAAAGCCATTCAAGAGACCAGACCATCCCGCACCAACAAACGAGGAGTCTTATAAGTCACTCAGTAAAGTGAACTGGGAAACAGATTATGCAAAAGAACCCCCTCGCTGATAAAAATCTACTTTCCCCAAAAGATCACAAAGCAGAAGATAACTGTAACAAAGCACTTGAAACTGACTTAAATGTTATCAAACAAGGATTTTAGAATACAAATTCCCACCTTGAAGCAGAAATTCAAACGCGAAACCCAGAAACAGACAAAAATAGGAAGAAATGAAAAGAGAGGTGATTGATCTCAGGGAAGAAAAGAAAAAGGTGAGATGATCTCAGAAATGAAATAGAAGTTGTAAGGTATGCCCGGGAGAAGAGGCTCAAACGAAAATTTAATAAAAAGCACTGAAGAAAGGTGGGAAAGTAGCTGGGGGAATGATAGTGATATAAAGAAAAAGGTAAAAAGGCTCTTAGAGAAAGCAACTGAAGGACAAGAAAGGCAGACAAAAAACAACATACGGAATTGGAGACCGTGAAGAAGAAAAACAAAACTAGCCTTTAAAATGATAATGCAAGAAAACTTTTCAAGAATAAAGAGAACCTTGAATCTACATATCGAAAGGACCCACTGAGGACCCGTATAAAGGACCAAGATCAGGCCACGCTGAGACAGTCTCCTAGAGACATTATTCAAATTTCAAAATTAGGACATGAAAATCAAGGTTTCCAAGAAAAAGATCACGAATTTACACCAGAAGGAGATTAAGACACACATTAGAGTTCCCCAAAATGACAAACAAGTAAGACAACAATTTAGAGGTATTAAAAAAAAAAAGTCATGGAAAATATGAATGGAAGATTTTCTATCAAGCCAAGTTATTCTTCAAGTATGAAAGGACATGGAAAATGTTTTAAACAAACAAGGAGGTAAGGGATCCTCTATCTGTGAGACCTTCTTGAGGAACCCATGAGCAAATGGGCTTCATCTAGTCAAGAACCCAAGGGTAGTGACCACGTGGAGATACGGGAGGAGCGTCACCCTCCCCACCCTGAGCCCGCGGGGCGGCCGGGGGGGGGGGCAGGGGGGTTCCTTGCACCGCCTCCACCTTGCCCTCTACATCTCTGCGGTCTGGCTGTTCTCGAGTTAAGTCCTTTGCATTGACCTGGGAGTCTAGTCTCTGTTTGGATCCAGCAAGTGGCCAAGTTCCCTGCTTCCTGCTAGGAGATTGCCCGGTGAGCGCGACAAATGCGACAGAACATCACAGGATCCTGATGAGCGTCCTTCAACCTCAGGTGCTTCCGAGCGCCAGCCAGGCCTCCGAGACTGTGACTGCGTGGGACTGCCCTGGAAATTCTTCACGGACACCCCTGTGGGGCCTTGGGGCAGCACTGGAAAATGGTCATGCAAAAGCTGCAAGACTCATGGGAGAGGGTTGTGCCTTTACAGAAGGGAAGGGAGCCTAAGGAACAGCCCAGAAGGATGTCCAAGTGACCCGTAGCACCCTCCAAGAATTGCACTGCCCCTCCCTCCCCGCCCCCGCCATCCGGCAGTCTCCCCGTGTCTGAGCGTGTAGCACCTGGGACTCCATGCACCAAATGTGAAATGAGAGGTGAATATTCCAGCAGGTGGGAAGGAGAGAAGCCAGACAGAATTCAAGAGGCAGGGTTGCGTGTTGGGGGGCGAGGTCTTTCTCATGTGGCATCTTGGGAAGAGAGAGGTCTGGTGGTTTGCTTCTCACGAGACTTGCTCCGGATGTCCACAGCCGCAGCTTGCACCTGCCGGACCCTGAAATCAGGGTTGAACCGACAAAAAGGATCTCAGGATGTTCACGTCCCTTGAAACTGGAGTCTGTGATGAGCTTTTCCTTGTTTGCAAGTTGGGGAGGTTACAGTTTGTCTTTATTTTCAGTTTAGTTTCGTGTTTTGTTGCTTGTGCAGTGTCCCTGGTGGTGGCTTTGCAGAGGGGTTGGGTCGCTGGTGACACTTCCTGCCAGGTCCCTTGCTGACTGCAGCTGCAGCTAATAGTCCTCACTCTGCTTCCTCCATCTCCTTCTGTCCGCCACCCTCCAGGCCCGCCTCCATTTCTTCCATTTGCAGGTGCTTTAAGGATTCCGACTTCCAAAGTACCAAATCAAAGACCGCTCCCCCTTCTCCTGCCTTGGAAAAACAGAACTGAAGGGAAAAACTTGAACAAGAGGACTTACAGTGAGCACGTAATCTATATAATTGTAGGTTCATGACTCCGGGAAGTCAGAATGAGGGCTGGAGAGTAGAATTTTATATGATATAGGTTATAGGTTATGTGTTATATAGCCTAACAAAAGAGAAATAATCCAAGCAAAAGTGGACGGGAAGGGAGCAGGAAAGAAGGAAGCAGAATCATCTCATTGATTATTATTATTATTATTTTTAAAGATTTTATTTATTTATTTGACAGAGAGAGAGAGATCACAAGTAGGCAGAGAGGCAGGCAGAGAGAGTGAGAGAGGGAAGCAGGCTCCCTGCGGAGCAGAGAGCCCGATGTGGGACTCGATCCCAGGACCCTGAGATCATGACCCCAGCCGAAGGCAGCGGCTTAAACCACTGAGCCACCCAGGCGCCCCCATCTCATTGATTTTTGAATAGAACATTAGTAGGTCACAAAATAAAATAAAAGACGTAGAGACTAGTGGCAGTTAAAAAGGTGTGTGTACCAAAGGCAATTACTAGAATAAATGTTAAACCTTCCTAAATACCAAAAGAAAATTAAAAACTGAGAGAACAAAGATAAAGAACATCACACAGAAAAAGAAACATAACACCTTCAACATAATGTGGTTGTTTTAACATAAGATAATATGAGAGAGTTGAGATCAGACCCAGACTTCTGGCTTCAGAACAAATATTAAGATATCCCTTGTTTGGGGCTGAGACAACTCAGCAATTGAAATACATCGGTTCTATTTTAACCTATTAATTTAACACAATCCTGGTAAAATACCAACAAATGTGTAAAACCCAGCCAAGTTGATACTAAATCTTATACGAAAAAATAAACATGCAGGGATAGCCAGAATATTAAAAAAAAAAAAAAAGATCTGAAGAGAACTAGCCTTATCAGACATTAAAACATTCTATAAACCCTTTGTAATGAAAATGGTTATACTGGTGCCTGAGTGGACAAAAGAAGCTGTGAAATAGACCAGAAACAGACTCAACTACATGTGAAAAATCTAGTTTATGAAGAAAGGTGGCATCTTAAACACGGGAACAAAGATAGACTTACTGGTAAATGGTGTTGGGACAACTGGTTAACATTTGGAAAAATGTAAAAAAAAAATGAGATCCATATTTCATACCACCCAGAAAAAGAGATGGGGTCAGGGGTTCAAATGTCAACAGTGAAATCACAGGATAACCGGAGGAAGACAGGGACGGATTTCTCCATAACCTATAACCTGGGTAAAGGGAAAAGCTGTCTGTCTATTGCTCAAAAGCTGAATGAACTAAAAGAAAAGATTGGTTAAGTTCAACTATGTAAAAAAAATAAAAAGAACTTCTGCATATCAAGAGAAAATAAAAATCTGGGAGAAAATATTTGCAGCATATGTCACAGATAAGGGGCTGATATTATGCACACACCCGATAGAAAAAATGGGCAAAGACATGAACAATCACAAAAACATATAATAATGTTCCTTAAATACATGAAAGAGTTTAACATAGCTCCTACTAACAGGAGGACAAATGAAAATGAATTGAAATATTCTCACCCTTCAGACTGGCAAAGTTCAAGTGTATGCTATGGTCCAAAATTCAGATGTTGAAACCTACCCCCCACCTCCGCCCCCCAGCCAAGGTGATGGTCTCAGGAGGTGGGGCCTCTAGGGGGTGATTAGGTCATGAACGTGGAGACCTCAGGATTAGGGTAGGTGCCCTTATGATAGAGACCCCAGAGAGCTCCCTCTTCTATGGTATTTTGTGATAGCAGCCGGAACAGACTAGGAATGTGTGAGGATACATTCTGTTGGCCAGACGGAACATTCTGTTGGCAAAGGATTCACTTCCAAGTTCATGAACATGGTTGTTGGTGGGCTTCTGTTCTCCTGGGGTAGCAGCCTGGGGGCTGCGTTCCTCATTGTGTCACATAGGGCTGCTTACCGTGTAGCAGGTTGTTTCCTCTGTGTGAAGAGTGAGAGAGAGGGAGAGCCAGAGCCAGAGCCAGAGACAGAAACGGAGAGGTAAGGTGATGAGGACAAGGTAGTTCAATGTTAACATTTGGAGAATCTGGCTTAAGTATAAGAGAGTTCTTTGTTCTTGCAACTGAAGTTGTGTCAAGACTGTGTTTTTTTTGTTCTGTTTTGTTTTGTTTTTTGTTTTTTGTTTTAAAGAGATGATTCTGGAACTATACAAAATCTACCAAAGTACCAGGCAAAGCCTTTGAGCCCCATGGAGCCGCCACGTGGCCTTGACGTACGTGGAACGCTGCTCTGGCTTACTGCTCCTGAATGCAAAATGTTTTAATGTGACCAAAAAATCCTGAGCATGGGGTGATTTCAGAAGGACCAGGGATCTCAGACCGTGAATCATGATTAATCCCTTTGCTTTGCAGATGAAGACAAATTGGGGGGAGGGGCTGCCTCTGTCCTGTAGTGAGCCCCGTGCAATATTGACTGCTTCTCTGACACCCGGGCTGGGGGGTGGGAGGGAGGATGGTGCGGGCGGCGGGGCCCCTCCTCTCACCTCCCCAGGAAGACATTCCCATCCAGACTTCTGTCTCTCAGTTTCTCTGACCTTAAGGTTGGAGGGGTGAAAATGTCCAGTTTATCCTTCTCTGTTCCGTGCTCAGTTCCACGCTTGGTTTTCCTCATGCTAATATGTGGCCCGAGGTCAGGGTAACAGATGCATAAACATAGGCTTTCCTGAAAGGGAAAAAGAAACCTAATTGATTATAGTTGTCGTTGACAAGATTGATGTTTTTAGGCAACTGAGCACACACTTCCAATATCGCTAGTGATGGTCAGAGCCCCAGGCACCCACTTGTTACTGCCCCCAGATCACCTCCCCTTCGGCTCCATAGTTCATTCAGCATTTCTTTATTTTTTTTTTAAATTTTTAAAAAAATTTTATTTATTTATTTGACAGAGAAAGAGAGAGAGAGATCACAAGTAGGCAGGCAGAGAGCGGCAGGGGGAGGGGGGAAAGCTGGTTCCCTGCTGAGCCGGGAGCCTGACTCGGGGCTCCATCCCAGGACCCTGAGATCATGACTTGAGCCAAAGGCAGAGGCTTAACCCACTGAGCCACCCAGGCGCCCCTTCAGCATTTCTTTAGATTCTTCTATTTCTTTCTGAACTTTCTGCACAGGAGAGGTGAAAATATAGGGCATTGTCTACATCTGTTTCCCAAGAAGCAGTGCAAAGCTCAGTAAATTTGTTTGGATTAATCACTTTTAAATATAACAGGTATTTTAAAATTCAGAATCTGGACTTTCCCCACTCCCTCCTCGCCTTCCCACTGCTCCTCATACTTCCCAGCCCGCAGGGGACTCTGGAGATATCGAAGGGGGTGGCTTCTTGAAGCCACCTGGCCTGGACCTCTCAGAGCGGCCTGAGTGGGTCCGGGATAGAAATGCTCCTGGGCTAGAGCCACCATTTTGGAAAATAAGCCAAGGAAATCCTAAGCAGCCATTTCTCCACAAATAGCTCTGTATCTGTTGTAAAAGGACCAGCTAAGATGTGATTATTATATTAAATAATTTTTTAAAACTATGTTTTGATTTTTATTTATTTTGCAGGTGGGTCAATGGGAACACCCCCCCCCCCCCCAAGGATGGGGCAATGTACCTGTTGTACAATAGTTCAAAGGTTTCTTAGTCTTGGGTCTCCACAACCATTCTGAACAATGCCTGCCCACCACCTCATGTCTGCTCTGGGGGACTGCATTTGGATTTCACTCAAGCTGCTTCAGACTTTCAGGCCTCAGTTTCCTCATCTGTAAAATGGGTGGGAGGGGGTGAAAGTAAAAATCTAAGACTTCCTTACCTTTTTTTTTGAAGATTTTATTTATTTATTTATTTGACAGTGAGAGAGGGAATATAAGCAGGGGGAGTGGAAGAGGGAGAAGCAGGCTTCCCGCTGAGCAGGGAGCCCAATGTGGGGCTCAAACCCAGGACCGCGGGATCATGCCCTGAGCCAAAGGCAGACGCTTAACGACTGAGCCTCCCAGGTGCCCTAACTTCTTTGACCTTTAAAAATCTGTGATGTTGGGGCGCCTGGGTGGCTCAGTGGGTTAAGCCTCTGCCTTCGGCTCAGGTCATGATCTCTGGGTCCTGGGATCGAGTCCCGCGTCGGGCTCTCTGCTCTGCGGGGAGCCTGCTTCCTCCTCCTCTCTCTCCCTCTGCCTGTCTCTCTGCCTACTTGTGATCTCTGTCTGTCAAATAAATTAAAAAAAAAAAATTCTGTGATGTCGATGTCTGGGTGAAGTGTCAGGCCCCTGCTCTCTTCATCCTAGAAGGTCCCCAGTTCTGTCTCTGAGCCCAACCAGAAGGTAGGCCCCCTGCTTGTCCTCCCGCCCATTTAGAAGTTCTTCCTTGTTCATCCTTTGTGAGCAAACAGGTAAACATCTTTGTGGCCCATGCCAAGATTCTGACCACAGACCCGGAGGGGCTGACTGTGCATCTCCAGTGTGACGTCCAGCTCTGATATTCCTGGCCCGTTCCTGTCTTTGAGCTGCCCACTGCCTGGGCCAAACATATGTTGCAGAGAGATTGAAGCCTCACGACAGACTTCCTGTTGAGTTTAATCCCTAAACGTGGTAGTACAGAGCCCATCTGCAAATGCATTTTCAGCGAATCCCTTTTCCTATTTGGATGATAGAAACACATGTCATGTAGGTGTAATGTGGTCAGTCTCTCCGATGCTCCCTGGGGCTTGGTGTGCAGGCTGTTGTCCTGACGGCCACATTGTGTCACGTTAGTCTGGAGCAGCACAAACACCTAGGCAGGATTTGGGCCAAAAGCCGTTCAGCTGGGCTGGTGAAGTCCGCCGCTCTCCAGAGCTGACATTGGAAGGCCGGGCGCCAAAGGTCGTTGGATTCAGAACTCAGCAACTCCCAGAAAAGCAGGCAGTCAGGATCCAACTGGAAGACAGGAAAGAAATAGAAATTTGAACGCTTAATGGAAAGAATCATTAAAGATTACAGGAGATTGGCATAGCGGGAGATTGGCAGGTAAGAAGTTAAGAGGACTCCAGAAATCACAGACACAGAAGCAGCCACACCCTAAGGGCGGAGGAAGAGCATCTCCAGGGCTGAGACGCAGACCTTGCTGGAGGTGGAGGGCATGGCTGCGGCCCAGGGGGAGCAGAGATGGGACAGAGGTGCTGCCCCAGTAGAACTGGGTGGGACTCTGCCCTCTGAGAAACCAGGGCAACTGTCCCCAAGGAGGGGCTGCCTCTCAGAACTCGCTGCAAGGCTGCACCCCAGCATGCTGAGGACAGCGGCCCCTGCTGGCCTTTGGACGGGCAGAGGTCTGTCCTGCGTTTGCAGCAATCTGATAAGACAGGCACACGGAACGGGGGAGAGAAAACACCTTCCATACTCCCCGCCCCTCTAGCGCGCTCTATAGACAAAAAGTAACATTGCACCGACCACCCTCGGAAATACATCTGCAGGGCCCACCTCCCTTTTTTCAGAGCAGACGATAAATTCTGAGTTTGGAAGGGAGACGCCATAGATTGATCACTGGTACAACAGCTACTGGAATTCCCACCAGTCAAGAAGAGTGAGGTATGGGAAAGGCAGAGGGGTTTTTCCTTCCTCTTCTCTTCTAGGAGCCAGGACCTAAACAGGAGGTCAAGATCAGTAACGGAATCAAGACTGCTGTGTAGGGCCACCCAGCCTAGGTACCCCATATCTCCAGGAAGTCCCTTGACAAAGACCTCCCTGGGAATGGCCCCTTGATGTTGTACTACTTAGTAGTCCTCACTTGGAGAGGTAGGTCCTGTTGCCAGACTAGGACCCATGATTCCTAAGGTAGGGACAGTTAGTAGCAGAGTAAAGACTATAGATCTGGGTCGAACAACACCAGGCCACAGTCATGATGACAGAGGATGGCCTCGGTTTACTTCGATGAGCCTGACTAGCTGTGTGTTCTTGGGAAAGTTACTCCTCTGGGCTTTGGTTTCTACAACTACAGACAAAGGAGCTGGGGCTCAATACTTTTTTAGGTCCTATTAGCCCTGCAAGTATACATCTTTGCACTTCATTTATTCACTCATCTATCCATTATTTATTGACTCCACGGTGGATTTACTATGAAACTATTGAAGTGGAAGCCTGGGGGTTTCTTGCTTGCCTGGGGCCCTTCCAAAGCCCCATCTTTTTTACATCTGAAAGTTTCATTCTTTTTCTTCAAGTCTTTGGACTCTCTCACGACTTCCAAACATTTCTTGGGTACCTCCTCCATGGTTAGACCCTGCACTGGGCCTGGCGGTATGTCCGCGTCAGCTCCCGTGGCTGCCACATCATGGCTGCCCTACCTGGAACAAGTTCTCCTGGTCAAAGCCCAGGTTCTGGGGAGGACCACATGAGGGAGTACGTGCAAAGGCACTGGGCATCGACCAGGTCCTCCCCCAAAAGCAGCTTTGCCCCACCCTTGGGAGGAAAGGGACGCTCTGAGAAGTTTGGTCAGGAGGCTCCAAGCTGAGATGTATGCCCTAGCGCACAGGGCTGCAGGGGAACCCTTGAGGCACAAGATGTAGAATCAGCTTCCGGGTAACAGGTCAAAAGACCCTTGCCTTAGAGAACAAGGGTGAGTGCCAATGGGGAACTGGCAGCCCCTATGGTGGTGGGCACCCTGATTATACACAAGCTAAGATCCTCTCCTGAGAAAGTGTGGAGGGAACCGTGGGGGAGACCTCGACGCCCTCCTAAGGTGGACAGTAACCCTGCGGTCGCTCTCACTGACAGTGAACGAGAATCACATGCATGTCAGGGGAGGGGACACGGGGTGGTGGCCACCAGAAGCAAGAACAGAGGCCAGGCCAGCAGCAGTCTTTCCCCAGCACAGAGCAGGTCCCAGAATAACCACCCCTGGGGGGGAAGGTCCTGGGAAGATATTTTTTTATGGGTTCTCTGTCTACATAAATACTTCTATTTAAAACATATTAAAAACTCAGGGGGTGCTTAGGTGGCTCAGTCGGCTGAGCATCTGCCTTTGGCTCAAGTCACGATCCCAGGGTCCTGGAATCGGGTCCCGTGTTAGGCCCCTTTCATATCACTTAGCTTTTCTAGGTTCCGTTTCCTCACCTATAAAGTGAAGATAGTAACAGGACCTGTGTAATATGGTTTGTGAGGAGTCCATAGTTAGTACAATAAAGAACTCAGACACACAGCACACAGCAGGCCCCCCTGGGTATTAGCCATTGTCCCTGCTACCTGGATGAGATCCCAGGACTCCAGACCATGTTGGATCAGGGAAGCTTACCCCATGCCCGGCACATGGTAGAGACTCAAAGGTCCACTTGAAAGGGCCTTTCAGCCCATCCCCCACTTAGGCCCAGCCCATCCCCCACTTAGGCCCAGTCCATCTCCATGGTGGGTGGAAGGATCCCGGGGCTGAAGTGGAGCGGGGCTTGGGGGTGGCTTGTCCTCCCAACCTATGCATGTGGGAGAGGGGGTGGACCACATGGTGTCTGACCTGCCTCATGGCCCAGCAGGGGCTCTGAGGTCTTCCTAGCCCAACACTCTGCACTTTCCTGCTACCCCAGCCACCCCCGTGAGCGCCAAAGCCAGACTGTAGAGAACTGGGAGGGAGCTGTCCCGGGAAGGTCATCAGAAAAGCCAGAAAAGCGAGAGAAAAGTCAGCAACGAACAGCACTACCCGTGTATGTCAGAAACAGCAGCAAGAAATGAAAAGCATGATTAAAAAAAAAGAAGAAGAAAAAAGAAATAGAAAAGCATGTGCAGCATTAACGGAGTGAGAGGACAGGAGAGGAGATAAAGAACCAAGAGATGGGAAGGGGGCCCTGGGGAAGGAAGATTGAGAACAGCGCTCGCATGCTGCCTGCTGACAGATGCCCTTGGGACCCATGCCATCAGGCCCCCCCAAGGCTGAGGGGACTTCTCACCCCCAGTCCGCAGTGGGCATTCCAGAGAGCCCTCGTAGCTGCTTGTGGGCTCCGCACCTGGGAGAGCCATGTGAGGACGTGTGTCCAAACCTGCACATGGGGAAACTGAGGCTCTGCTTTCCCAGGGGTCACACTAAGGGAGCAGAAGGCTGGAAACAGACGCTGGGGTTCCCGCCACCCAGGCCTGTACCTGCAGAAGTATTTTCCTTGCTTCCTCCTTCCTTTGGCGTCATTTAAACTATAATACTAAGGGCAAATACGTGATGCCAGGCAGAGTTCGAAATACTCATATTCGTACCTTGACTCCTCTGTACAACCCTATACGCTGCATGAGGATTATCCCCATTCCACAGAGGGAGAAATGGAGGCCCGGAGAGGATGTCACTGTTTCCGGTCACTCAGGAAGTGGCAGGGCTAGAATTCACACCCGGCGCTGTCCCCGTGGCCCCAGCCACCGCGGCGCTCCGTGATTCGGGACGTGACCGCTTCGGGGTTGTGATGGCTGTGATTCTTAAATTGTGTTAGCAGTTCATTTACTTCACACCCCCATAAACTGCTGCTACTTAATGAGAAGGAAAGCAGAATTTCTGTGCCTCTGGAGTTTGGGACGTTTACTGGTTTGATTGAGATTTAATGAGTAGAAATAAAAAAATAGTTTCTGTGTATATACATTATCAGGTAATATATATTCAAAACAGGACATTCCAAAAATTAAACATCTGCTAAGAAGCATTAATTTGTGCGGGAAAGCGATTGCCTCGTTCTGATATAAATTCACTGACAAAATCCATCACTCTGTATTTGCAAATTGGCTTTCGAGTTCTGGGCAGGAGGTGTCTCCCTCTGGGCGGACGAAGTATGCTATGTTGTATCAGTAGGTTTAAACGCCATTGACCACCAGGAAGGTAGGGATGGTAGCAGAGCCCTGGGTACAATGATGATGTTATGAGCGTGTTCCATGCCTGTGGACGGAGGAGTTTATGCTGGCAACCTGTCCTTCACAGTTGCTAAGTCAGCTGGGCTCCTGCCCACGCCAGCCAGAGCCCCTGCCCCAGCCCGAGAAACTGCATTATTGCAAATCACATCTGGGGTGTGGTGACAACTGGGTGACATGGAGTGTGCTACTATCATTAGCCTATCGAGGCAGGCAATTTTATGACGGAGGAGGGAGCCACCCATGTGTCACTCCTGGGCCAGAAGGCAGGCACTGCCACTGTGCGAATGTAGCAGAGCTCGGAAGACCTGGTCTGGTTAGGGGTGCAGAGCCCTTGGCCGCTAGACCTTGGCTCAGCCTCCTCGCAGGGAGCGTGAGGGCCCAGTGGAGTGTGAAAGAGGAAGCTTCTGGGCTCTTCTCTCTTTCCAAGGGGGGCAGACCCCAGGCCAGAGGAGGATGGCTTGGGAAGTTGGTCTGGGAGCTATGCTTCCCCAGGAAGACTTAACCCCTTCCTGTACGGCAACATGAAGGCCCAGGCTTCTGTTTGCCCAGTGAGGGCTTGAGGAGCCCAGTTTAGAGTGTGTAGGGAGCCTTGGTACAGTGGGGGCTTCGTGGAGGACAGAAAGATTCCATTTCCTGCACTCCGTTTAGGGGAGAGGTGAGGTTTGTAGCCAATGCTTTATACTACTCCTGGAAATATATATAGCCATAAAAATAGATGTATAGATACAGATGTTAGTTGTTTATCTAATACATCTATATATCCAGTGTGGAGAGTAAGAAAGAGGTTCATTTAATGAGACTCACAATCAATTATCCAAAAGACATGGGGTGCTGGTTATGCGCTAAGTATCCTATACGCTCTGCAGGAAATTAAAAATGAGGTCAGTATGTCCCCAGCTTTAAGGAGTCCCCACAAGGCACATACATGTGGACACCAGAGCAGCAACACCAGTGACGTGCCGGCAACACACATGCATACCTGCACACATACCTGCCGGATGACGAGGGCTCTGAGTTGAGAGGAGCCAGAGGTGATGGCCGGAGCAGGCTGGGGGGCTTCCCGGAAGAGGAGGAACACATGTGCGTCTTGAGTGGCGGGCAGGATTTGTATGGGGACTAGACCCCGCTGGCAGCCTTTCTTCCCTCACCCTAGTCTCAGAAGAAAAAGATGTGCCCGAGTCACTGCCTTCCAGTGTTCTGGGTGGCAGAGCGGAGGCAGTGAGCCGCGTCGCCATGATTTGTGGTAGAATCCCAGAGCAGGCACACAAGCTCGCCTGTGGCTACGGAACAGAAGCTTTGCTTGGAGGAGCAACCATGTTGCTCCAAAAAAGGTACGAGTGAGGACAAGGGAGAGGGAAGCAGTGGGGGAGACTCACCCCCATTCACAGAATCTATTGTAAACTCTCAGTTGATAACCATAGAGACCATTTATTAAGTACTTTTATTTAAGTACATTTATTACGTACTTTTTAGGTGCTTTCCAGACTGAACCAGAATGTTTTTGGTGGCAAATGACAGAAAACACACTTGGAATTTGTTTGAATAAATGGAACTTTATGGCTCATAAACCACAGTCACCTCAGCAGGAGTCCGAGGGGCTGAGCTGGGCTCTTTCCCCCTGCCCCCTCCACGGTCAGCCCCCTCTTCAGGCCGGCATCCTTGGTAACCAAGGGATTACAGAACTCATGGAATCTAGACCATCTCGACAAAAGAAAATTTCTCTTCCCCAAACCACCCAAGTCCTGTGCCTCACTCTGATTGGACCAACCTAGGTCACATGATTGGGATTAAGGCAATAAAGTCCTGACATGGTCAGTCACGCCCAGCGCCACGGTTGCCACATTCACAAAAAACGCGAGGAGGCAACTGTCATGAAAAGGGGTCTACGACGTGCACGTCCTCTCAGCACCATGGTGTGGTCATTGGTTTTCCTCTCTCACAGATGAAGACGTGCGGGCTGACAGGCAAAGTGAAGTACCATGTACAAGATTACTGGCTTATCAGGGAAGCGCTTGGGTTGAATCCATGTCTGTGACTCCCCGGTTTATGCATCCAGTCACCGTGTCTTATTGTCTCTCGTTTTAGAGACAACGGTTAGGTGCATGGCTGGGTCATAGGGTAGCTCTGTTTTCAACTTTTTCAGGAACCTCCATCCCGTTTTCCAGAGTGGCCGCCCCAGCTTGCATTCCCACCAACAGTGTAGGAGGGTTCCCCTTTCTCCGCATCCTCGCCCACACCTGTGGTTTCCTAAAGGGCTGATTTTAGCCATTCTGACTGATGTGAGGTGGTATCTCACTGTGGAAACCATTGATTCTAAGATGCACCAATTTTGTGGATCACTGAATAATAAAAACTGCCAATACCTTTAACATACTTTTTTTTTTTAGCACAGCAAATTTTTCGCTATATTTATTCGAAGAGCTTGTTTGGACTCCACAAACATGCACTTTAACCATATGTCACTCTTGTGCTTCCATAAAATTAGATCAGTGAAATACATCGGTTAGGGTATTTCTAAAACTTCTCCCCGTTCAGCATCAACCTGCAACTACATGGGATCCACTTTGGGTTCAGGGCATGGGCCTGTGTCTCCCGTGGTGACTGGGCCATCACGGTAGGAGAGAGTAACACTTCCTGTAAAGATCTTCCCAGGGTTTGCTGATTTCTTGGCCTTCAGTGGCATTCCTAATGCGGCTAGGCAGTTCCTTCTCACGTATCACCCTCTGAGAGTGCCTTCCTTTGTTAAGTCACTTGGCTGTTGCCTTGCAAGAAAACATGAAATTGCAATGTGAAATATTTGCTTCGCTAACATCAAATTCACACCCCACTGCTCTGTGCCCATGCTCATCACATCCACGGTATTTTCTCATTTCAAGGCCAAATCATAGTATAATATTTTTGAGAATACTTTTAAATGGCAATTAAACTCACTGGGTGTAGGACCCATAACGCCAATTACTCAAAGTGACGACCACAGGATGGAGGTTGTCATGCCTGTCACTTGCCTGACAGTGTTGTGAGAAACGTCCCTATCTGAATCCTACAATGTGCATCTTAGAATCGACTCGGTATGACAGTCATGTAAGCACGCATTATAGAAGGCGGGAGAGTGCTCATGGAGATGAGAGTAGGAAGGGCTGTTGGTGGGTCCAGCCTCCACAGTAGAATCACCATCGGGGTCCCATGTCATTTGATCATGAGGGTCTAAGGTTTCTGGGAAAGGGAGAGAGTGACCCCTATCAGGGCTGTCCCTGCTGCCTGTGTGGGTCTCCAAGAGTTGGCTTCATCCCTGCCTCAATACTGTGGCCAGTTTCTACCACAGCACAAAACCTTGAAAGCTGTACACCGCTGTGGCCCCCCAGGATTCCCTGGCCAAGGGAAAAGGTTGATTGTCCCAGTCCCTCGCTCTGTGGAGCATGTGGAAGGGTGCCACAAAGGTTCTAAGACAAGAGGTCTTAAGTTTTGTTTTGGAGCCCTGCCCTCCGTGGGGGACCAGACATAAGACATCTGCGTGGTCCTCTTTCCACTTCACCATCCCCCCAAAACACACACACACACACACAAACACACACCTGGCTCTGCCCCCAGGTGTGCACCTCCGAGGACCCATTTCTCATGTTCAAATCACTGTCTATGAAGATGCCCGGATACCAGGGCACAAATCCCCCAGCACACCTTGGCATTGGCATAGGCTCAGCCACCAGCTCTGTGTTAAATTCAGTAGGACTTTGTATTTCTTGGTCAGAGATGGCAAATCTGTAGGGAACCCCAGATCCCCCCAGATCAGAGATTGGCTGATCTCAGCACTCTTGCAGCCCAAGCTAGGTAGTTCCTGCAACCTTGGTCCATTCAACCAGCTCTGCTCTTTTTTTTTTCTTTTTTTTAATAATTTTTAAATTTTTTATTGACATATAATGTATTATTAGCCCCAGGGGTACAGGTCTGTAAATCACCAGGTTTACACACTTCACAGCACTCACCATAGCACATACCCTCCCCAATGACCATATCCCCACCACCCTCTCCTGACCCCCCTCCCCCCGGCCCCCCTCAGTTTGTTTTGTGACATTAAGAGTCTCTTATGATTTGTCTCCCTCCCGATCCCATCTCGTTTCATTTATTCTTTTGACCCCCCAAACCCCCCACGTTGCATCTCTACTTCCTCATATCAGAGAGATCATATGATAGTTGTCTTTCTCCGATTGACTTATTTCGTCAACTAGCTCTGCTCTTAGGTAGAGCTGTGTTTGATGCCTGCTGCAGCCCCTTCTGGGGCACGGAACGTCAGGCGGCAGTTACATTGGAAACTAGGGTCTCTGACTCCTTGAGTAATTCCCTGGGAAAGTGGGAAAATGCTGTGCTTAAGTGAGGGGCCATCATGGGGCCCTGCGGCCAAAGCTGCCAATGATCAGAAGGGGGAGAGGCAGGCATGGGCGAAGACTCCAGTTCGAATGTGTGAGGGGCAGGCTTTCCTCTCATGGGCTCCCTTCTCCGTGCCTGCCGTCACTGATCTCTGTGTCTGGGGTGGGAGCCACGTGCTCTGCTTCTAACCTCCCAGGTCCTTTGGAGACACTTTGTAAATCTCCAAGGTCATCTTTCTGCTGCGGTGTTCCTTGTTAGGGAAGTTCCACATACAGACATTCAGCTTTCTGGACTTGTCAAGCCAGAAGCGATTATTTGCTTTAATCAGCATTTCAACCATACAAGTCTTTGATTTATAACTTTTGGGGGAAGAAATTAATTATAGCAGAAATAAACCTATGGTCTAAGGTTGGGCTTCAGGGTGTCCATGGACATGAAAAATGTAATGTTTGTGGGAGTGTGTGTGTTATTTTCTGAATGGGAGAGAGTTCAAAACTTTTTAGATTTTCTGGGTGCCTGGGGGGCTCAGTGGGTTAAGCATCTGCCTTTGACTTAGGTCATGATCTCAGGGTCCTGGGATCGAGCCCTGCCTCAGGCTCCCTGCTCTGCCGGGAGTCTGCTTCGTCCTCTCCTGCTCTTTCTCTCTCTCTGTCAAATAAATAAATAAAATCTTAAAAAAAATTTTTTTTTAGCTTCTCAAATGGGTTGGTGACCACCCCTACCCCCCAAACGGTGAGGAACAGTTTTGTAGAGAGGAAGGCTCATTTACCTTCGGTATCTTACCTCTGACTCTGGTGTTAGAAATCATGTTGCTTTGGTAGTTTAACACAGTTTACTGAGGGGCCGTGGCGGAGTCCAGTGTTCGGTCCCAGGGGGCATAAACCACACATGGGTGAGAAGGGAATAGGAAAACATAGGACTAGAGTGTAAAACTAAGACCCTTGGGGGGCGCCTGGGCGGCTCAGTGGGTTAAAGCCTCTGCCTTCGGCTCAGGTCATGATCCCAGGGTCCTGGGATCGAGCCCCGCATCAGGCTCTCTGCTCAGCAGGGACCCTGCTTCCTCCTCTCTCTCTGCCTGCCTCTCTGCCTACTTGTGATCTCTGTCTGTCCAATAAATAAATAAAATCTTAAAAAAAAAACAAACAAAAAAACTAAGACCCTTGAGGCCAATACCAGCATTATTTACAATGGCTAAAAGGTGGAAACAACCCAATGTCCATCAACAGATGAACGGATAAACAAAACGTAAGTCTGTACATACAAGAGGATGGCATTCAGCCTTCAAAAGGAGACTGCGACAGGCTACAACATGGATGTACCTTGGAGACATTTGCTAAATGGAATAAGCCAGTCACAAAGGACAAATTCTGTATGATCCCACTTATATGAGTTACTGAGAGTAACTCATATCCACAGAGTTGGAAAGTGGAGTAGTGGCTGCCAGGGGCTGAGGGGAGGGAGACAGGGGAGTCACTGTTTAATGGGTACAGAGTTTCGATTTGGGATGAGAAAATTCCAAAGGTGGATAATGGTGATGGTTGCATGTAATATGAATGGACTTAGTGTCACTGAAATGAACGTAACATGTTTAAAATGATACATTTTACATTCCATATATTCTACCACAATAAAAAAAAAATGAAAAGAAATAAAAAAACTCCTGCAGTCAATGTCAAAATGCCATCGCCCTATGTATGGGTTACCAGTAGGTTACAAATTGGGTACTAAGCTTTTCAGCAGCCACGTATTAAGCGTTTTTCCTTGGAGAGTGAGGGGCTTACCTGACTTATGAAGCACAACACTTTGTTATAATGGCCACTTAAGTACTGACAATTAAAACCAATACCTATTACACGGTCATTTAAATGTGTGACAATTTGCTAATGCTTTTATAAGCTAATGGGATTGGAAAGAGAAGGTGAGTTATGTTTAAACGGATATATATAATTTAAAATGAGGGTAATATCCAATAAATTGGTATTTTATCAAATAGATGGAGATGCTGGGATAATGTTGGGAAGACAGGGAGACTTGGGTGGGCAGATGCCCTCCCTGCCCACCCTCATTAAAGCAGTAGGTGAGCGGGACCCCAGCATTATGCCTCTGGTTGGGGAGGGACAGCCAGTGTGCGGGGTGCAAAAACCCAGATTCAATAGGTTTCCAGCTCCAGGAAACCCTCTTTTCAGCTGGGGAAAGGCAGCACTAGCTTCTCCACCTTGCTAACCAGTGAGGAGCTGTTAGGTCTGCTCTAGAATCTGACGGCCCTGGAAGGATGCAGAAGCCGTCATACAGCCCCTGAGTCATACATTCTCTCCAGGCTGTGGCAGACCCCCAGGAAAGCCCAGCTGTCCCTGACCGGTAGTGGTCCCAACCTGTCATCCCTGGGCTTCCTCCTAGGGAGCAGGAGTGCCCTCCGGTGCATTGGCTCAGCCTGGAGGGACCAGTAAGGGGAGGTGTCACCCTCCCCCTCCCCACTGGAGGAGGCTTCCGTCCCAGCATTCCTGGCAGGACCAAGGTCAGGGAGGATCGAGGAGTGGGTGTTGGGCAAGGTGGGTGCAGTGGGAAACCGGGGCCTGCCAGGGGTAGGCGGTGAAGCTGCCAATTCAGCCTTTCAAGTCCAAGGGGGGCCTCTCTTGCTGCCGCGCTCTCATCTAAGACGGCAAAGCTGAGTGTCAGGGGCAGCATCTGCCGGTTTCTCTGCTCCTTCCAGGTGGCCAGGGGACTCTGGAAAAGTCAGACTCAGGAGCACGTGGGCACCCGTCTGCCTAGCATGCACGCCATGGTCTGAGCTGGCCAGAAGAAGCCCAGAGCAGACTCTGACCCGACTCCAGCTCGGGGCGCTTCGGCGGCAGCATGACTGGGCGTGGGTCTTCCAGGCCCCAAGTTCCAGGGCTCCCAGGCAGCTTTTGCAATATGGTCTGCTTTCCAAGGCCGCTGTTTGACTGAGGCTACGGGGAAAGCTCTCTTTCCCTGGCATTCGTCATGTGCTCACGGGCTCCCTGATCTGGGCTGCCTTTTTCTTCATCCTGTGAATTAGCTGCAAATCCACTGTGTCCCCCATGGGAGCAAGTGAAAAGAGATGCCTCTGTGGAAACGCTCCGGGGTAAAACTGCCAAGGCCAGACTGGTGGCAAGACAGCGGTTCATTTTCAATAAAGGGGGAAAGGAAGGGACGCAAAGAGCCCACGGATCTCTGCAAACTGTGCCCGTTGCCAAGAAGCGCCTGATTGAGTTGTCCGGATGTGGAAATTAAGGCAGAGAGATTTAACTGCCCAAGAGCCAACAGCCAGAGAGCCAAGGGGCCATGACTTGAACCCAGGAAGCAGGCTTGAGAGCCCAGGCCCGCCAGGGAGGGCCTGGGGGACACGTGGGTGCAGCTGGCCCGAGTTCCGGTCCTGCCAAGGCCTTTTGGCGCTGGTGCAACCTCAGGGAAGCCACAGGGTCAGTTTCTGCGCCTGCAAAATGCAGCTGATAAAACCAGTTTCCTGGGGCCACTTTCGGAGAATGAAGGTGCTGTCTGCCCACAGAGCTGGTGTAGACCAAGGGCTCCAGATCCAGTTTTTCGTACACAAGGAGCAAGGGGCAACTTCCGTAGCTGTTCTTAATTAAGTTGCTATGGTAATTACATTTTCATCCTATTATTTATATGAACATAGAGGGATAAAGGGGCATCTTAATGTTGCTTTAATGAACCAAGAGAAAGCGTCTGCAGATGCCAGGCAGTGCATCTGCGGCCTGGTTGTGGTGTTCTCTCTGTTTACGGGCAGCCGGCTGCTCGCCGAGCTCCAGGCCTGCGGGGCCCATCTCGTTCATGGAAACAGTTGGAAGAGCCCAGAGTCCACGCCGGCATTGCTGCCCAGATGCCGTGGTGAAGAGCCATCTCTTCCCAGGCCTGCCCATCATCGTTAGTTCCATTAATGACCATTTTATGTACCGCGACTTTCCCTTTCTCTGGGTGAAAATCTTTGGATGGAGCCTTATGCCTGATACCCATATCAGCTGTGCCTTTCATTCATGGGGCCCTTTCAATGTTGACCATGTCTTCCTATTTCATTTTGTTCCGTGCCACGTCCTTGCAGGAAGAAGAGGGAAGACCCTGCCTTCACACAGAAGAGGGGATGGCGGCCAGGAAGTGGTCGGCCAGGCTGCCCCCTGGGGGGTGGCGTTTGCAAGTTTAGTTTCTTTTCCATCTGACACCGGGCTTCGGGGGTTCTGAAATAGTCTCTGCTCTCTTAGGAGTAGAGAAAGTGGAGTGGAATGCTGTCTTGTTCACTCTACAAACATCCAATGACATTGGGTTTCTAGGTTGACCCATGACTTATGTGGTGCATCAGATTCTTACAACTCAATAGGATGGAGGCGGGGACGCCTGGGTGGCTCAGTCAGTTAAGCCTCTGCCTTTGGCTCAGGTCATGATCCCAGGGTCCTGGGATCGAGCCCTGTGTGGGGCTCCCTGCTCAGCGGGGAGTCTACTTCTCCCTCTCCCTCTGCCCCTCCCTTGCACACGCGCCATATGCGTTCTGTCTCTCTCAAATATATAAACAAAATTAAAAAAAAAAAGGATTGAGGCAGCTGTATGAGTTTCTCTTATAGGAAAAGGTAAAGGAGTCAAAAGGTTAAGTGCCCCCCAACCCACTAGCACACGATTATCCAATCATATTGAAATGGCTCTGTTAGGCTGTGTCTTATATTAGCGGATTCGGGCTCAGCACTAGCCCAGTGGCAAGAGCTGGAGGTTCAAGGCAGGGTCAGAGACAGCCATCTCAGGAAGAGAAGTCCCCGCAGATGGGGAGGATCTGTCCTAAGAGCTACTATCCAGTCTGCTTGGGGCTAACATTTACACAGGCTGCCTGGCATGGATATTTCCTGAAGGATGAGTTCCTACTGAGACAACATGAGGGGGCCCCAGGGATTCTGTGGGTTGGGGTGAGCTGGAACGATCCAGAACTGGTCACAACCGTCTAGAGGTTTCCACAAACAAATGTCCCATCCTTGTTCCTACCAGTAACTTGTATTTGTTGCTTCAGGCTGCTAAGAAAAAAAAATAAACACTCTGATTCCCATTTGAAATCCTACAAAGGCAAACCTAAAACCTACGGGATTTTAGGAGGAGGAAGGAAATTAGAGGAGGAAATTCAAGGCCACAGAACCCTAAAGCCCCTGCAGAGGCAAAGGCTGGGAATGTGAGGGGGGGGGTGGGGATAGTGCAAACAGAGAGGTCAAGAGGGATGGTTCAAGGTATGCAAGAGGCAGGAAGTGAGCCCAGCAAGTTCCCCAGGCGGAAAGACTTCTTTACCCTGAGGCATTTACATCACTTGGAAAGGAAGGAGGACAAGTTTTTGTTTTGTTTTATATTATTCTGTAAAACTGTACATGAGAAAATTTATCCTCTTAAGCATTTTTTGTTTGGTTGATTTTTTTTTAAACTTCTGTAAATTCAGATAAGTTTGGTTTTTTTTATTGCAATATAGTTGAAATACAACATTGTATTAGTTGCAGGTATACAACATAGTGATGTTGTATATATTGCAAAATGATCACCACTATAAGTTAACATCCATCACCGCATAAGCTATGAATTTTTTTCTTACGATCAGAACTTCTAAGATCTACTCTCCTAGCAAATTTCAAACGTAAAATATAGTATTGTTAACTATTGTCACCATGCCATACTGTACATCCCCATGACTAATTATTTGTCAGGGAAATTTGTCCTTTTTGACCTCCCTCACCCAACCCGACCCCCCTCCCCCATGGGGGTGACGGTTGCACAACAGTGGAGTGTCCTGAGTGCCACTGATCTGTACACTTACAAATGGTTAAAATGGGAAAGTTTACGTTATATGTATTTCACCAGCAAAAAGAAGAGACAAATAATATCTATAGTTCACTAGTTGTACAACTAGTGAAAGGAGCAAGAGCACAGCTGCGGTGGGACACGGTGTTCACCCTTCTGCATGGGGACAGAGGCAGCTCCCCGGAATGAAACTGGAAAACCCTCGAATCAGCCCAGTCTTTTCCATTTACAGCTTAAGAAACTTTATCGGTAAGGTCATTCTCCCCTCTTCCACACTGCCTCTCCCTTACCATCTGTAATTCTGACCAACCCTTCTGGCTGAGGGTCTACACTCTTGACCAGAAGGAGGGAGTCTGAGGTCTGTTCCGTGGGTCCATCTGCCTTCTGCCTTTGGGACCTCACTGCCTCCAACCTCTTACTCCCAGCCCCTGCTCTTGATCACCTGGAGTGAAAGACCAGGCTAGAATGTTCCTCAGGCCACAGCTGGGCTCTGCTTCCTGATAAGCCTGTTGTTATGGGTTGACCTTTGTTCCCCCCAAAAGATATGATGAAGTCAAAACCCCCAGGACCTGTGAATGTGACCTTATTTGGAAATAGGGCCCTTTTAGATGTACTTAGTTAGGATGAAGTCCTATTGGAGCAAGGTAACCCTTAATCTGAGCCGTGTCCTTGTAAGAAGAGAGAGACACAAACACGCTGGAGAAGATGGCAAGGTGGTGACAGATAGAGAGATTGGACCGTTATAATTACAAGCCAGGGAGGTGAGGGGAATCCTTCCTTAACAAGTTTCAGAGGGAACATGGTCCTGCCAACACCTTGATTTCATACTTCTAGCTTCCAGAACTAAGACAAGACATTTCTGTCGTTTGAAGCCGCCCAGTCTGTAGTGCTACTCTGAGGCAGGAGCAGGAATCTAATCCATTGTACTGGGGCTGGGGTGGGGGAGGGGCGGGGTTCCCACGTGGACAGACCAGGGGGCAAGCTCAGAGGTCCTCTCATTCGCTATTCACACTCAGGGTCTATGTCACGTCCCACTGATGTTATTTATAATGTATTTTTTTTTAGTTGCCTCACTTTTTAATGTTAAACAGATTTTAAAAGGAAGCCATATAACTTTGTAGTACATCCATCCTGGAGACAAAGTCTTGGTGATTGATGGAATCATGTTATTGGACAGATCAGATAATATGACAAAGCACTAAATGTGGAACATCGCTGTGAACACATGGACTTCAAAGAAATGTCATTGACAGTTATTTTGGAAAAAAAAATGTCCCAACCACATCAATAGGAAATAGCATTTCTTCCAATAGTGGCAACTCATACACACTCGTGGGGCCCAGATTTTGGTTTCTAACACTCGTCTAATTAAAAGAAAAAGACTAAATTAAGGGTTGAGTCCATGCTTTGGAGCAACAATAAAAAAGCATTAGGATTGGGGTGCCTAGGTGGCTTAGTGGGTTAAGACTCTGCCTTCGGCTCAGGTCATGATCCCAGGGTCCTGGGATGGAGCCCCGCATCGGGCTCTCTGTTCAGTGGGGAGCCTGCCCCACCTGCCCTCTGCCTGCCTCTCTGCCTACTTGCAATCTCTGTCTGTCAAATAAATAAATAAAATCTTTAAAAAAATAAAAACAAAAACATCAGGATAGGTAATATAAAATAAAAAAAAATGGAGTTATTCCAAGAAAGGGTGGGTTTAATGGAAAAGACCCCAGCCTTGTTATTTGAATAATGGAAATGTTATCTCTGCTAGCTGTGGATATCCAGTCTTTTTGCCGGCTGTTGAGTTGGACCAGAGTAACCAATAAGGAGTGACTCGAAACTCCTATTTTAGTTAGCTAAAATAATCCCAGTATACAATGGAAGTGTGCCATGAACAAGAGAGCAAATGGAAAGTGAAGTAACCATGGGCCAGCATTTGTGATCCCACACAGTAACCAGCTAAAGAATATCCATCCAAACATGGGTTCCCAGATAACACATTAGACAAATGCCCTTAAAAGAAGAAAAAGCAAGCCCCAGACTTACTCCTCTTATTTTTTCAACAAAACTCTGGAAAATGCCACTAATTATAATGAGATGCTAATAAGACATATGTCCCTGAGCTTCTAATTATGGGGATAGACCAGACCAACAAATCTTAATTATTGGACCTTAAGTAGATGCCACATACAAAACCGAGAGACCAGTTCATTACTGGAAAAGACTTCGGGTCTCAGAGTCAACATTGCTAAAGAACACCGGAAGTGAGGTAGATAGAACAAGTGCCATCTCCCAGTAGCATCAAAGTAATATTCTCTTACTCTGGAGTCTGGTAAATTTCTAGAATCCTAGAAAGATGTAAAATATCAGTTTATGGGACTGACAGAGCTATTGAAATCCTAGAACAATGTAAAGCACGTGTTGCTGGGAATGCGCAAGGGTAAAGGGAACCAATTAAAGCCATGGTACCAGTATCATCGTAACCTCTTTGGGTGTAAGGGCATTAATCCGTTTTGTAGTTTTACATTTCTGGGGTGACCATTTTGCATTTAAAGAGTCTCAGAATACTTAAGGGAATTAATATGTTAGTTGCAAGATTTTAATTAAATGTCTAAAAGTGGCAGGTTAGGTTTGCAATCTAGGTTTTTTATTGATCGGGAACATTTACTTTGCTAAACCTACAATTTTTTTATTTATTAGTGGTAATCGTAAATATTTAGGGCAATGTTGGTTGTTTAATATCTAAAAGAATGCTAATTGTCTAATAAATTCCTAAGATTAATAGCTGGGACATCGCCTGAGTTACAATTAGTAGTGAATATTCCTCTCCATGCACAAATGCCCCTTAGACATTAAGAAATCCATCAGCACTGGAAATGGAAAACCAGTACTTTTCTAATACCTAGTATAATAAATTCAGAAATGTTATAAAAATAAAAGTTCATCTTTGCACCAGCTACAGTCATCTCATGAACCATCTGTGGTCTGTGTGCCATACTTTGGGATATAATACCCAGGTAGAAGGTTCTAGAATCTAAGGGATAATAAAGAGTGTTGACCTACACCTTTACATTTCTAGACTAGACAAACTTCTTTCTGGAAGCTCCTATTAGGTACTGGAATTGGAACCCGAGTCAGAGATACTGAATTATCCTTCAAAGCCTAAGCTAAAAAGAACAAATATTTGTTATCTTAAACAGTTTCCAAGGGCCAGGAATCTGGGGGAATCTTGGGTGGGTGTTTCCACAGTGTCTCTCCTGAGGTGTAGGTGTAGGTGCCGTCATTTGAGGCTTACCTGGGGCTGAAAAATCCTCTTCCCACCGAGTCTAGAGATTGTTGACTGAGGACCCAGTCCCTCACTGGCTGTTGGTTGGAGGCCTTTCCTGGGGCCATCCGGCTGCCCACCCGCCCCAGAAGGGTGGTACATGAGGGGGTGAGGACCCCGACTGTGCCTTTTTAGGACCTCATCTAGGAAATCACACACACTGAAAAAAACAGGCATCACCTGTTGTGGGGAGGCTCTTAGAGGATCTGTGGACGGATTTGCAAAACCGCTGCCACTCCCTCTCAGCACAAGAGCGGGGGACAAAGCTAGGGCTGTTATTCGGAACGAGGAACACAACAGCCTGTGCAGATGTCCCCGCATGCTTCAGATTTCCTGGCAGAGAACGTCATGCGGGGCTGAGACGTGCTGAATCACCACCGTCATTTAAATGCCATTAGCTGGAAGAGAAGCAGTGTGAAAACGACACATTGTCTGCTAATTGCCTGCGTTTTAACTTCTATTCCCTCAGAACACACACACTTCTATCTGCTTTCTTTTCTCCCCCTTCTGTCAGGACCAAGATCAATACCAGTTCCTTTCCTTGTAGTGCCCCTGAGCAGGGCTTTCTAGCAGTTTCTCAAGTAAGAGCAAATATTTTGGGGGTTTTGATGTTTCAGAGTTTGTCAAGACCCAGGGCAGCATCTCCAAGTGTGCAGGACTTGTCTGTGCATTCCAAAGGGCAGAGCTTGCTTCTTTGCTGATTCTGCCAGTCTCAATCAACACGATGTGGTGGCCCTGTGTCAGGCTCTCTGCCCCTGGAGCTCCTGTCTGGTGACAGGACACCAGACATCAAGTGGTGGGGTGTGACACAGACATCAAATGGGGAGAGAGGGTGCACGGAGGTTATGAAGGTAAGGTCCTCAGAGATGGAGAATCTAGTCTGTAGGGCTAGGTAAGGCTTTCTGCAATGAAGCAGGATACCTTTTTGTAAAACCTTTTACCAAAGTTTGGGTTGGGGTTTCCTTCTAGTTGGTTCTCACTTCCCTTTCCTCATGAAGGCGGGGACTGAGGTGCTCCACTCCTGGCCATGGGAGATCCGCTGTGGGTAGGAGAAAAGTAGAGGTTGTCTGTCAGACCCTCCTACTGAAGCAGTTGTCCTGGGAGTGAGGTAGGGGGATGGTGCAGAGAGACTGGGAGAACCGACACTGAGAGAAAGGATGTCTCAGGACGGGATGGAGAGAGGGAGCTGTGGATTCTTGAAACCGGAGGGGGTGGCAAGACCCCAGAGGGGCCCGCTGTGTGATGCTCCCAGAGATGGGACCCTTTGATGCCTGGCTGCCCAGCCCTGGTTCACACAGGCTGACATGGCCTGATGATCACATGGGCTGGATGAGGTCTTCCTGGCTATCATGAGTGCATTGCGGGGGTGGGGTGGGGGGGCTCCCAACTACATAACACTGGGGTTTTGCACAATATTGGGGAGTGGGTAACATAAAAGCCTCAAGAGAGATTGAGATCTAATTTACTTCTAGTCTGGCATGATGGGGGCTGGAGTCACATATATGTTGATTTGAAAAATAGGGTGAAGCTTCTTGCGTCTCCTGAGTTTGTAGTCTGAGTCATCCTGCTCCGAGGAGGGAGGAACACTTAAAACAAAGCTGAAGCTGAAGGGCGGGCCCAGGAGAGGAGTCGCAGGGTAGAGTGGCTTTCGAGGCTGAGGGAACAGTGCATGCGATGTGAAATGTGGGAGGATGTGAAAGAGGATGGTGGCCCAGGGGACCAGGGAGGCTGTGGGGGACCAGGTGGCCAGGTCCCATGAGGCAGATCGAAGAGCCAGGGCTTTGCCTTGAATACAATGCAGGGGGTGGGCAAGGAAGAGTTAAGCAGACCTAGGAGGTGTGAAGGGATCACTCCGGCTTTCTAGAAGATCCTCTGGATGAAGCCTGGAGGGTGGATTGGGAGGGCGGTGATCAAACACGAGAGAGGAGTTTGCAGGCCCCTGCGGAGGACACACGAGTGGTGCTTGGGAGAGTGTTGTATTGGTTTGGGTGGGGGTGGGGAAGAGGACGGATCAGAGAGGTACTTAGGAGGTAGTCTGACACCCTCACATTTCCTGATCAAGCACCCAAGGGAGCAGGGTGTCTGTCAGACGGGGAGGCCGTGAGCAGCAGCTCCTGGAACAGAGAGGAAGGAAACCCACCCGCCCATCCCTCATATGGTCCTGAGCCCCGGGCAACAGCGATGGCTCCTGCCCTCAGAACCTGTCTCTTGAAGGATTCTTTCTCTCGAGTTTTGTAAAAAGGAAGTGAGAGCGGACATGGAGATAAATAGACGTATAGCTGTGAGCGTGGACCATTTACTTTCCCTTTGAATTAGGTTCTAGAGCCATTGTTGCCCCCTAGGTAGCTTGAGTGCAGAAAGTCTTGAACTATTTGCCATGGAGACTTAGAAGGAAAAGACAGATCCCAAGAATTTACAGCAGCAATAATACTCCCATTTGTGTGATTTTCTTCTTATAGGCTTCAGGAGCTTGGGTGTATTACAGAAAGCAGATGGATAGGTTTCTTTCTTTGTTTATGTTCAAAGTGGGTTTCTTGTAGGCAGCATATAGTTGGATCTTGCTTTCTTATCCAATCTGTGACAATCTTTGATTTTTAATTGGGGCATGTAGCCCATTTACATTTTAATGGGATTATTGATATAGTCTAGTTTAAATCTACCATCTTGCTCTTTGTTTTCTATTTGTCCCATCTGTTCTTTGTTCCATTTTTTTCTCTTATTCTGCCTTCTTTTGGATTAATTGAGTCTTTTTTTATGATTCAGTTTTTATCTCCTTCGTTGGTTTAGTAGTCATAACTCTTGTTGCTTGATGTTAGTGGTTGCTTCAGGGTTTATAGTATCTTTACTATAGCATCTTTAACTTCCTTATCACTGTTTACCTTTAAGATTCTTGAAGGTAGACATTCTTCATGTATTCTAGAAGACTCTTATAAGGATATACCTCCATTTCTCCCCTCTCTGCCTTTATGCAATTGTTGTCATACCTTCTTTCTCTACCTATGTTATAAACCACACCCTACATTTTTTGTTATTTTTAATAATAAAATAAAAAATTTAAATAGTTGATTATCCTTTAAGATATTTAAATAAGAACAAAAAAGGCCTTTTGCATTTAACCATTTATTACTCTTTCCAGTGTTCTTTATTTCTTTGCACAGATGCAAATTTTCACCTGAGATCTTTGACTCATTTCTTATATTCATGAGTCTCCTGATGAATTTTTTTAGTTTTCATAGGTCAAAAAGTGTTTTTATTTTACCTTTGTTTTGGTAAATAGTCTTACTGGGTATAGAATTCTAGGTTGACAGTTTTTAATCCATTCAGAACTTTAAATGGTTGCTTTACTATTTCCTGGCTTTCGTTGTGTCGAAGAAGAAGTCTGCTGAAATTTGTGCCTTTCTCTGCATGCAATGTATTTTTTCTCTGGCTGCTTTTCAGATTTTCTCTTTGTCATTGGTTTTTAGCAATTGGATTATGATGTATGTTGGTGTAGTTTTCTTTATGTTTCGGGTGCTTGAGGTTTATTGAGCTTCTTGGATCTGTGCATTTATAATTTCCATCAAGTTTGGAAAATTTTGGCCCTATTTCTTCAAATATTTTTTCTATCCCTCTTTCCCCCACTCTAGGGAAGCTCAATCTTTTCTCTCTGTATTTTTTTTTGAATGGTTACTATCAATATCTTCAAGTTCACTAACTTCTTCTACTTTCTAATCTGTTATTAATCCCACTAATATTTTTTTTTATCTCAGGCTTTGTAGTTTTCATCTCTTGAAGTAGTTTGTGTCATTCTTACATCGTTCGTGTTCGTGTTTTTGCTTAGATATGTTAAGTCTTTTCTCTACTTTCTTGATAATCTGAAATAATGTTACAAAATAATTGCTTTAATGTACTGGTCTACTAATTCTACCATCCATGTTATTTTTGGGTCAGTTTTGACTGATTTCTTTACTTTTCTTCTTTGTAATACATCATATTTTCCTGATTCTTTGTGTTCCTGGTAATTTGGATTGTTTGCCAGACACTGTTAATTCTACTTACTCAGATGCTGGATATTTTTGTATTCTAATAAATGTTCTTGAGCTTGGTTCTCCGATGCCATTAAGTTACTTGGACAGTTTGATCCTTTCAGTTATTGCTTTGCTAGGCTGGACT
Source organism: Martes martes (assembly GCF_963455335.1). Taxonomy (NCBI): domain Eukaryota; kingdom Metazoa; phylum Chordata; class Mammalia; order Carnivora; family Mustelidae; genus Martes; species Martes martes. Next base: position 57,123,794 of record NC_137901.1, on the reverse strand, counting down.
ACAGCTTTGCTTAGTCTAGAGATGATTTTGCTCCATTCATTGAGCCAAAATCTTTCTGGATTCTCTATCCAGTGGGAACCGAAGCTAATCAGGCTCTATGTGAACTCTGACTGTTGTTCCCTCTAATGTTTTTGGGTGGTTCTTTCTTTGGCCTCAGATAATTTTCTTAGATGTTTATATGGATCAGTACATAATGGAAGACTTGATGGGGGCACGCTGCAGATGTTCAGAACTCTTTATATGGCTCTTTCATCTCTGCTGCCCTGCCCTGAAAACTAGTCATTTTGATTTTTGGAACTCTCAGGTCAAATAAGAGAACTCTTGTTTCAAAGGGAAACTACTGGGCTACACCTGGCCTCCCATGTCCTGCACCCTTTGTCTGGAAAATCTCTCCAGGCTGTAAACTGTTGCAGTTCTGGAGTCCACTTAATTTCTTTTGTGTCCTTTACTTCTTGATGTCTGGAGTCTTGAAAAACATTTTTTTAGTGGCACCTGGGTGGCTCAGGTGGTTAAACTTCTGACTCTTGATTTCAGCTCAGGTCATGATCTCAGGGTTGTGAGATTGAGCCCTGTGCCAGGTTTTGCGCTGAATGTGCAGCCTGCTGAAGATTTGCTTTTCTCTCTCCCTCTACCTCTGCCCCTCTTCTGACACTTGTGATTTATTAAAAAAAAAAAAAGGAAAATTAAAAAAATATATATGCTTTCCCCCTGTTTCTTAGTTGGTTAGGAAGGTAAATCTGATCCTTGTTTCTCTAGCTTGTTGGGGATTAGAAGTCCTGGATGATTTTTTCTAAAACTGACATTTTGTAGGATAGATACATTGGAACTATAAGGAGTCAAGAGTATTGAGGATGTCGGTCAGACTGGATGAAGCAATACATTGTGAGGCTTAGGTTGTACTGGGGAAGGAGGTAAGAAGGGGACAGGTTATAATCAGAGAATGAACTAGACGGCTTTCAAATTCAAAGAGCAAGGACCACAGGAATAAAGCAAAGAGTACCTAGCAGTTGAAGAGGTTAGGCTCAGAATTTGGCATGTTTATTTAAGATTTCAGAGGGGAGGCCTTTCAAGGTGACAAGCTACAGGATGTGGCTACCATTTGGCTCGAGTGGAGTATGAAGAGCAATGGATGAAACTGAGGAAGTATTTGGAATGTGGAAGAATGATTTACTTCTGCTTGGGAGAGTTTCAGATAGGGCCATTTCCTTGGGAGTGGGGGAAAGAGAACCTTATTAATCCAGGCTATGGGAGAAGTTTATTTACACTTGAATAGATGTTCCCTAGAGCACAGAGTAAAAATGACTAGAGGTAATGTCTGCAGTAGAAGCTGGTAGAAAAAAAATGCATAGCAGCATGGAGAGGACAGCATAGGAGAGGAGTGAGGTTGATTGACAGGCTAGGCATCCCAGGGATAAGCTTTTCTACGTTCCAGCTAACCAGCCTGCATGAGTAGAGGTGACAGCTGCTGTGGGAAGTCAGGCTGGCAGGCGGTGGCCAACCTCTCAGATGGCCTCCAACGATTCTCACATCCTGGGATTTGTGTCCTTGTGTATCCCCTTTCATACCAAATAGGGCTGACTTCTGTAACCAATTAGGATAGTTTTCCACAAATGGGATATTGTGGAAATGGCAGAGAATGACTTCCAAGGCTATGTCATAAAAGAATGGTTGGCTTCCGCCTTGTTCCATCCTGGAACACTGGGAAGGGCTGGCTACCATGCTGCAGGGACACTTACACAGCTTGGGTAAGTGGCAGAGGCCCACATGGAGAGGAACTGAGGCCTCTGGTCCACAACCAGCGCCAGCTTGCCGGGTATGTGAGTGAGCCATCTTGGACGTGGGCCTCTTCCCCCATCAATATCTCAGAAGATTGCAGCCCTGACCCAACATTGATTGCGACAGTCACTTCGTGAGTGACCTTAGAGCCCAAACCACACAGCCAGGCTACTCCTGAATTTCTGACCCAAAGAAACTGCATGAGATCCTAAATACTTATTGGTAATCTTTAGCATTTCATTTTGGAACAATTTGTTTCTCAGCAGTAGACAACTAATGCTGATTTTGGTACAAGGACCTGGGCCATCTTCACAAAATGCAAAGATATGGGTCTGAGTTTGGATCCAGAGCACAGGCAGAAGCCAGAAGGACTGGAAGGAGAGCACTGGCGGGCCCCTCACTGGCACTGTCACTTATCTGCCAGTTGTGGGCACGTGGCAGCAGGTGTGGCTGCAGCTGTATCACCTTCTGAGTGTAAAAACCGTACCAGCTGCTGCTTCATTTCTGCCTTCTGCATCTGGCACAAAATGACCCCCGGGGGCTCAGCTAATTGGAAGGAAAGAGAGAACGGAAATCTGGGAAATAAGTTCAGTGACGCCAAGCGGACATATTGCAAAGCCACCATAGCTCACACAAGGGGTGCTGTTAGCAAGTAGTCCCTGAGCACGACCTTGTCAGGAAGCCAGGGGGCAGGATTCCCTGATTTTCCTGCCATCACACGTATCGGTGTGTCTGGGAGGCTGAGGACGCCACCATGGAGGAGAACCCAGAATACTGAGAAAGGAAACAGAAGGGATGCTGAGCCCAGGGATTAGCGTCTTTTCGGGAAAAGGGGTAGAGACTTACTGTGTCCTGAAAGAAAGGAAAAGCTCAACCATGCTGCAAGGCCTCACAGGAAATCAGAAAAAAACACAAAGTGTCCCTTTTCTTCTATCAATTTTTCTGCCAAGAGGTGAAACCAAGTGAGAGAAAGGTAAAATCCAAGAGATTCAAAAGTCTAGAAAGAACTATTGGCTTCCATACGAGATGGGGCTTGATAACTAGGAGGTGGGTTGAACTGTCAGACTCATCAATCTCTGGCCACTTCAGCGCCACGCTGAGGTGGCTTTTCACCCCCACTAAGGGGATGAAGATCCAAGCCATGACTTCATAGGAGAACGAAGGGCGCCATCTTTCCCTCTTCTCACAGGCCGGCTGACACACACTGGGTACAGCTTTCCGTACGTGTTCATCCCTAGTCCTGTGTCCTGGGGAAGCCATTTTGAAGAGTACACAAAGAGCAGTTTTTCATGTTTTAGTTTGTTTATCAAAGAAAATTGTGTGGGGCTGGTGAGAGGACAAGGTGCGGGAGGATCCCCGCAGTGAGGCATTTTGTCTGGACCCCCAGCTCGGCGCTGGCCTGCTCTCCCTGTGTGTATGACATCCCTTCCCCTTCAGGGGCGCCGGGAAATCCCTCCAGTCGGGGTAGTGTGCAGCCTGTACTCACGGCGCCCCAAAGCGGGGTGGGCCTAAGACGCAGGCATCAGCCTCACTCCCCTTGGTGGACAACCTCTGTTCTTGTTGTCTTTACTCAGCAAGGTCCCTAGAGCAAGCAGGAATGACCACCCTCAAGCCTCCCCTTTTTCCGGAATCGGCGATGGGTCCCATCTCCCCCTCTCAGCAGGACTGGCATTTCCTTTCACTGTGTGTTGTAACAAGGGGGTCTGTGCTCCTGCCGCGGTCCCTCTGCCTCCGACCAGCTGGGGTGACTCTGGCCAAGTTATTTAATGTCTTCCAAACCGAGTTTCTCCAGCTCTAAGATGGCTCCAAGGACCTGCTGCCTCTGGGGTAGGCGCCCCGCAGAGTTTCTGATATTGAACTGGGTGTTTGGTGAAAGTTCATCCTCGTCGTCTGTTGCAGTCATTTAACACAGCCTGCAGCTCAGCTTGAACTGATATTGTAAGTGCACGGCCTAGCCTCCTCCTTCAGAGGTCACGCAGGGCCCTCGAGGAGAGGGGAGCAGGCCGCCCTGCGTGATCTTTCTCTCTGTCAGGGACTGTCTTGTTCCGCTTTGTGTCCTGCTTCAATGCACTCTGATCCTTTAACCCTTCAGAAAGTGTTCTCTCAGCAAGTTTCAGGTTTGAATGAGGCCTGGAGAGGACAGAGGTTACCCTCGCTGACTGAGGTGAAACAGAAGAGGCTGTTCTGGTCAGGAAGCTGGGCCCTGGCATCGGCCCAGCGCACTCTGAAACAGCATACCCACCAGGTTAGGGGGCGGGCGGCTCTGGGGCTTGGGTTTCCTCAGACCCAGGGAGGCTCCCAGGATGGGCCAGGATTTCTCACTGACAGATGTTCTCTCTCAAAAATCCCAACCCTATCTTCTCCAGGCCAGCAGACCCCAACTGTCTGCCAGGGGCCTGCGGTGACCGGAGCTGCCCCCATCACTGGGGCGCTGGGACACCAGGAATACAGCAAGACTGGTCACGGGTCTATATTTATTGAGAAAGAGTTCACACAAGGTCACATCGTACAATCAATCATTTCCTACGCTTCATAAAAACGATTGTCACTCACTGTGCTTCACAAAAATTTCTTTTAATGAATAAATAATTTGATGAAATCAAAAATATTTACAATATAAACAAAGGGAAAAGCTTTGGATCTGTGAATCTGATCATCGAGCTTTGCATTTTTTTGAACTGACTTCTTCCCAAGCTTTTCCCTTGGAAACAATACAAATCTGATAGAAACAACAACTCATACAACATATCTTTGTTCATTATACGTTTATCTGTTAGTCTTGAAAGGTACATAAGCTTATATTATGCAACATGTTAAAATACAAATATTAACTAAAATAATATATTATCATAATGCTAGGTAGCATTCTCCACAAAACAAAAATGTACACTCAGCCGTAACAATAACAAAGGTTCACGGGCCACAAAATAATACCCCAAAGGTACAAATTCCTTCATAAGAATATAATTGTGCTCTTCAGTTTACCAGATGTCTACGCTGCTCTAACAAGCCGATGCCTAGGAGGACAGGATTGGACGACTCTGCTGTGTGTGTGTTTTTCCATCAGGCAGCAGCATTGCTGGGAATTGGGCAGTGCAAAGCAGTTTTAGAAACGCTTTCTTGGGCTCTTAAAAAGAGCCAATTATGCAAAGCAAAATAAGCATATTGAGAAGTCTTCATCTCATTGACACAAATACCACAGAACGTCTTGGCTTTGTGGGACGGAAGGGTTGGTGTGCAGAGCTCTTCAGGCCATCAGCCAGAATTCAAGTATTCCAGAGCCACCTCGTAGCAGAACTTGTACTGATCCTGGAAAGCAGAAGGGCGAAGATGTCAGCTCTGTGACAGCCAAAGGCTGGCGCCATTCAAGCCATTATGCCAGATTAGGATTCTAATCGGAAGAAATCAAACTGAGAAGGATTTGAATCAGCAATGCATCAGAAAGTCCCGGTTGTGAACCACAGACCTATCCGCTGCCTGCAGACCTTTCCCACAAGGCCTGATGAGGGGTATTTTGATATCTACCTTCACTAGAATTCCTGGAAAGTTCTGGAAAACTGGAACCCATATATAGGTTTGTCCACATGTATATGTTTACCTATACATCAACATCCTGAACACAAAGTATGGGGAAATCAAGAGGTAGAGGAAAAAATGAAGTCTGGGGGAAATAACTTTGCGATTTGCTCATACAAGGGGCCCCACAAATAAATGTGTCATTCCTGGCCCAACTACATGCTCGATTTTCAGTCAGCAGGATGTCTTCCATTTTATGAGAATTTATCAAGCACCTCTTAAATACCAAACACCTTGATCTGGTCCCTGACTTTGAGAAGTCCGTGGTCCAGTGAGGAGGCTGAGACCAGTACCCAATGATAACACATGGCATGGAGCTGAGCAGGGCCTGGGAATGGTCCCCTGACACAGGTGCAGTGGAGAAGAGAGAACTTCCTAGGAGGACCTGCAAAGAGGTAGCAGGTAACTTGACCCCTAACCTAATGGGGGTTAGAACAGGCATTCCGGGTGGAGGAACTGGATAAGGAAAGGCCCAGAGGGGAAGTGAAGGATGTCCTCTGGGAGCCACCTATCAGTTGTTAACCAGGCAGTGAAGGCATTTTTCTTGAGCACAGCTTTCTCCGATCATGGACCTTGGCCATGGCCTGCATGAGGTCCTGGCCCAGCTGGGGTCTCGGGTGTTAGGAGACAGCATTCTGCACCTGTCTGTGTGGCCTGCTGCTGGATGCTCACCTGGGAGGGGTCTCTGAGCCAAGCACAGGGACAGAGCAGTTGAGGATGCTTTCCTTGCCACCTGGCAGCAGCCCAGCAGCTGGGACAGAGGCGCTCGGCAGCTGGAAGGCTCTCTGCCCATCTCCGTAAGAGATAAGCTTTCACAAGGTGTCTCACTACCCAATACAGTGGCCGCAACCAAGGAAATGGAGCTCTTAATTTTGGGTTTGCCAAATTAATTAAAACTAAATTTCCATTTTTGGGGATATGTGCCTCTTAATTAACTGGTCATTGCTGTTTTCTGGTCTTCACCTACATTTTCTTCTCTATACACCTCACTAGTCCAACCTATGTATTTGAAGACAAAAGCCATACTTTATCCCTTTGCGTGTGATACACCAGTCTTTAGCGTGGAACCTGATGTACAACTGGGGGTGTCAAACGCTGGCTGTATATGTAAATGATGACAAAATAAGGGTTTAGCAGCATTTGATTCAACCCAATAAACACTGAAGGCTAGAGACTGGGGAGTTTAAGATGCAGCTTTAGTCCTTCAGGAGTTTACCATCTAGACAGGAACACGGGAAGCCAACGGACCATCTCAACATACTAGAAGGGCCCCGAGATTAAAACATCAGTAGCAGTAGCACCCACCAGGAGGGCTAAGTTTAAAAAAAAGACAGATAATAACAAGTGTTGGTGAGGACAAGGAGAACCTGGTGGGAATGCGAAAGGTACAGCCACTTCAGAAGATCCTTGGGCAGGGCCTCAACAGATGAAACGGAAGAGTTAGTTACCCGTGACCCAGCAGTTGCACTCCTAGGTGTACGCCAAGACGTCTGAACGTATGTCTACACCGAGCCTTCTGATTCATATTTCACGACCTGATACTTTTACTTTCAAAATACTTAAAAGAAACCATTGTCATGTCAAAATTTCAAAAGACCATGTCAGATCGACGGGCTGACATATTGGCTATGAAGGGGTTAACCCTGTTCTATCTCCTTCACAGGGATGATTAGTGTTTTTCATGGAAATCTGAGAGATCCCATTACTTACTGCACAGACAAGGGTTTGCATAAACCTGATTGCGCAATTTCAGTGCCTACTAGGAACCACCCTTTCAACAGAAGATCATGCATTTAGAGCGTCACATAGCTGCTGGGCTCGGGCCACAACCCCAGAAAGATGTTGGGCCTTGCTGCCAAGGGGCTACTGTGTTGAAGCTGCCTTGTCCCAGGCATGACTATAATTTTGAAAATGAATTCACCATCATCTCATCCCTTCCTGAGCAAACTGTCAATCCCAATAGATTCTGTGATGACTGGTTTCTGAATCAGAAAAATAAAGGGAGTGAGAAGGAAGACCATCAATTTTTGTGTACCCTCCCCCAAGCACCTCAGGAAATGCCTGAAATCCTACCGCGCTGCAAACTGTTACCCTTGATCACCAGGTACAGGCCTGTCTTCTGCATTTTCCTCTCTCAGCTCACTTGCTTTTCAGTGGTGTAATTAGGCCACACGAGCTATCCCTGTGCTTCAGGGGAAAAAAAAGAACATTCCTGCCTTGGTCCCAAGTTCTCCTGACTTGGGCAACATTAGTTGGCTCTGGGCATGAAAAAGCGACATGAGCAGGGCTTATCTTTGGGCAGGACCGGAACCAGGGTGGCCGGCTGCTCCCCCCTCCCAAGCCCCCGACCCCACCCTCACTGCAGCCCCACCTCCTGTTCTCCTCAAGAAGGAGAAAGTGAACTCTGAGACACCTACAAGCGAGGTTCCATATTAAAGGCGCCCCCCATCCCCGTTCACTCAGTGAGGACATCACGACACCACGAGGCCTGCAAGTGGCTCGTGTCAGCCCAAGCTGCCTTGTGTCTGAGGAACTCGGGGCCCTGCAGTCCCTCTGGACACTTCCAACACTTGCCCGGGAGACTCAGAGAGCAGTCCTCGTGGCTCACCGGGGCGGCTCTGCTCTCCCTGACACACTTGCTTTTTGAACCTAAAAAAGTTTCACAATTTCACCTGGATCTTGTGCTGACAGGTCCCACAGTGTGGAAAAAGCCTTTTGACGGATGCCCCTGCCCGGTGGGTCACGTGGCCCCCAGTGTGCCAATCATCATGGTTGGGTGGGGGGGGCTGTCTGCTTCGAAGTTCCCAGGCCGTTCCCAGCCAAGGAGACCCCTCGAGGAGACAGCAGTGCGTCTCTGACAACAGACAGAATGGGTCATGACTTTCATCTCTGACTGTAAAAATGTAGGGAGGACGTTCTTCTCTCAGAGGCCCACACACAGTTTGTTCCTGGTTCCCTAGTGGGACTCCCCCGTGCCCGTGTGGAGCCGCGGCTTCCCCATGTTCCCAGAGCAGCGAGAGGCCGCTCAGGACGGGCGAGGTCCGGGTGTGCTGTCGCGCGGCAACTCTCTACGGGGCTCTCCTCAGAGTTAGGAGCTCCGCTGGTGCTGAGGGGATAGCCAGCCCCTGACTGGAGGATGGCAGAGTCTGGGGCCGAGGCGGGCACAGGGCTTTCACGGAGATTCCTTCCTTCAGAGTGCAGGAAGGCCAACCTCGGGGGGACTCGAGAGTGGCTGCTTCTCCAGGGGTGGCAGGGCCAGGCCCAAGGGACCGGGAATGTCCCCAAGGGTCTCCAGAGATGGGCAACACTGGGCCTCTCTGACTCCCCAGCTGGGGCCTATGGCCTGTGCTCCAAAACTCGCACATACCCATACCCACACCTACTCCCTTATCCACCCCTACACATGAGCTTGCACACATGCACACCCACACATGCACTCACATACACATGCCCACCCCCACCCCTATTCGTGCATACACACCCACACCCCCCCAAAATCCACTTACACATGTACACACGAACCCCCCCACACCCCTACATGTGCATGCCCCCCCAACCCACACAGGTATAGACGAGATCGGGCGCATTCAGGGTAGTCACCCACACGTGTACATACTCCCCCTGCCCCCCCACCTCCTGCCCCCATCTCCTTTCAAATAGCCTGTATGTTTCAAGTTCACGGATGACTTCTGGAGGGGCAGCTCATGTCCACGGGTTAGTGGAGTCATTGTGTTGTCCCCGTGAGAGGGAGAAGCGCAGGCCCCACGCTCCATGCCAGTTTGAAGGGAGCACCTCGCACTGAGTATTACTTCAGCGTACTGAAGGGGCAAGCGGGACTGCGTGTGGGTAGTCAGCTCCCAGTTACAGATATGGGGAGACACTGGCAGAGGGCTGGGTCTGAGTAGGAGGGATGGAGGGTTAGAGGTGGGGAGGTGGGTTTGGATGAGGAAAGGGAGGCCTGTTCACCCTGCTGAGCCATGTTCCACCCACAGCCCATCGAACCCACTGGTCTTAGGCTCCGTCTGCCATACCTGGTCTGGGGCGTGGCCTGGGCCTCGGCATTTGTTACAGCACCTCAGGGGATTCCAATGCACAGCCCTGGCTGAGTGCCAGCTCCAGACATGGCACTGAGGGCACTGAGGTTCTTAACCCCACCACACATTACAATCACCTGGGGTGCTTTTAATATCCGGCTGCCGTGGCCAGGCTCCAGATCAGCCGAGTAATGATTTCTGGGGTGGGCCCAGGGCTCAGGATTCTGTAAGGCTTTCATTGCAAAAAAAAAAAAAAAAAGCTAATTTATAGAAACAAATTAAATGGTGGTTTCCAGGAGCCAGGGGTGGGGCATTGAGGTGGTTTTGGTCAAGGGTACAAATTTTCAGCTGTAAGAAGTTCTGGGGATCAACGTACAGCACGGTGACTAGGGTGAGTGATAGAGTGCTGTACGCTTGAAAGTGGCTGAGACTAGATCTTAAGCATTATCACCGCAGACACACATGGGCCAAGTAGGTTACCCAAATGGGGTGATGGCTGTGTTAAGTATCTTGATCTTGGTAACCACCGTACATTGTGCATGCATGTCAAATCTCATCATGGCGGGTGGAATTCTCCCACCTCCCAGGGGAATAATATGTTTCTTGAGGAAAGATCTGTTCCGCCAAAGGCTGTTTCTCTGTTAAAACAGAGCCCTGGGGGAAAAAAAATAAATAAATAAAACAGAGCTCTGGAAACTTCTAAAGCCCAGTGTGGACAAAAGTGAGAGAGGAGATGTTTGTTGAAGCAGCCCATTTCCCGGGAAACTTCAAAGCTCAGGCACTGGGGGCTCCATCTGACTCTAACCAGGCAGGTAGGGGGTAGGAGGGAGCCCCCTCCGATGGAGTGTAGTTTATAGGGCACAGGCCTGGGCCCCCACACCCCATTCCCTCTGTCTCCCCAGCTGGTCAGCACAGAAGTGTTTTCCAGGACTTTCTGGAACACATTTCATCATTCTGATACGCAGCTTGGAAGGCTCAGTACTCTGAGCTTTTCAGCTGCTCGTACCTTCTGTGCTCAGGAGAGACTCAGGTCTCAGATGGTCTTTTATGCCCAATGAAGTCGTATTGGGTTTTATCACCCTGACCTGAATTAATTAGTTCTCTCAGCCAACATACATGTATATGACTGCTAAACTAATAGAAATTGCACTTGTAAGCAAAAACAAACAGACAATTGACATGGGTCCTTATTTTAGTTCTGGAAGCTTCAAGCCCGCTGAAAAGAGCCCTGTGACATTTTTTTTCCTCTGGTCACCAGATTTTACCTTGTATTTTGCTAACAGGCACTGTAACAAATTTATCAGACATTCTTCCAGGAAACTGAAAACTTTTTTTTTTGTATTGTTCAGCACTGAGCTTATCCTTAAACTGGTACTGACCCTCAGAAATTTGGGCATCCAAAGGTCCTTTTTGTCTATTAGAGTAACACCTCGTCATGGAAACGCCTAAATTATCATAGAAGAGTGGGCTCCCTCCTTGTCCAGGCACCTCCATGTCCTTTCACTTCACAAAGAATCACCTCCGTCCTTTAGTCTGCCCCACTGATTTGGAAAAAGCCACATTGTTTCTGCACATAAAAATTCGTGAGTGATGAAAGCTGCACCCAGAGTCATTAGCGGAAAGGCCTGGAAGGGTCTATTACTAATGACCTGCTTAATTGAGGCTCCAATGAGAGGGAAACGATATATATATATTTTTTTCATCAAGGTCAGCTTTGCTCAAGTACCAAACAAAGTTTGAAAGCTACACATCTGTCCCTGAATCCCAGGAGTTAAATGGCAATGAAGTCAGAGCATTTTAATTTAGGCATTTGCTTCCATCTTCTGCCCAACTTCTTATCTGTCTTAAACTCAGGCCGCTTCTGACAGCTCAGCTGCCCTATCTCACCTGCCCCCAGCCCAGAAGATGGAGATTTCCCTGGTGGTACAAGTCTTCAAAATTCATGGGTGGTCCCAGGGGGTGAGACAGTTCTCTGCCTCCGGAGGGGCGGGACTACTGAAGCCCGAACAGGGGACACGCCAGCCAGCCTTTCAGCTCATCCACAGGAAGTCTGTGCCTCTGTAAAAGGCACTGAGCGTGATGCCTGGGACATATTAAGCACCATGTAAATGTCAGCTGCTTGCTGCTCCCTCCTCTTCCTCACCCAACCAGCTCGTCTACACCTGCCAGCTGCAGGATGCTTTGCGGACACCCGCACTCTCAAGAACCACTTTCTCTCCTTTGCATTTTCCAGAACACTTTCACGTGTATTGTCTCACAGGATCAGCTCAATAAGCCAACGTTATCCCTGGCTTACATGACTCAGGCTCAGGCAAAGCTAAGTGCCCGGCCCAAGAAGACTTACACTGCCAAGTTCATTTGTCTGAGGTCACTTGACTTGTATTAGTAGCAGAGCTGAGAAGAGAATTTGGATTTTCCCGGGCCTCCGGTAGGGGAGGGAGGAGAGGGCAGCAGTCTGGGGAGCATGGTTCTTTCTCATGGAAGCCAAGGTGCTGACTGCTGATGGTTTTGGGAGTCGGTACCTGGCCACACAGGCAACACTTTCCCCAAGTCCCCGGGCAGCACAGTGCTTCTACGAAACAGAACAGCCCACCAGGCAGCACATAAGTACCTGGGGGAAGCAGATGCCCTGGGAAAGTGACGTGTGCGGAAGGGAACGTGTCCTAGGAGTGGGTCGGCATCGGGGACTACATTACCCAGGCTGGGGCACGGCTGGGACGACTGGGACCGCAGCCCCTTCCTCAGCTTTAGCTCAAATTTCCACTCTCTCTTTAGTCCCTTTTCTTATATTTTAAATTTGAAGCCCACCGCTGCAGGGCCATGGGCTGGGGCACGCAGGCTTTCCAGGCGTGGCGTGGGCACCAGTCATGTCTTCCTCCCTCTCCACCCCAGGCCACTCTCCCAACCTTGGGATCCATCCCACCGTCTCCTTCAGATCCTTCTTCCACTAGCAGAGAAGTACAAACACCTGATCTGAAAAGCTTCCTTCTTTAAGCTATTCTATTCGCAAGTCGCAGTGGTTGGCATTTTAATAGCTGCACACAAGAAAGAGATTTCCAGAAATACTCTAAGAAAATCACTGCACGTAGTTCTTTGTTTCTCGGCTCCTCCGTCCTCATCTCAGATATGGCCACCAGAATTAAACGCAATATTCTGGATGTCAAACTCCAATTCACAGCTTTGATAAATATTAGGTGATTAAGCTATTTATAAAATCTATAATTTGAAAATCTGGCATTTCGTGTGCTATGATTATTCCTTCCCCGCGAAGACTAAGTGCTTAGCCACATGGAAGGCACTGCCAGGAACGGAAATTAACAAGGATGTTCACTTGTGAGTTTCAACTCTTTCCACCTTGCCAGTGTGTGGAGATGAAGTCTCCCTGTGAAAAGCCAAGTGAGAGAGGAAGAGGGAGAAAAGCCCTCACAAGGAAAGCGATTCCATTATGTTCCTGAAAAGGAAGTCTCAACCCATTCCCCCCGCGTGAATCAGTGGCCCCGCCAACCATGCCAGCTAGGCGGGAAAATGCCCCATGCTGCAGGACAGGGTGGGGGGCCTACCAGGAGGTCCACCATGTTGGGCTTGTTGTTTCTCAGTGTCTTCACTGCGTGGAAGACGTCCACCGTCCTCTGGTGCCGGAGCATCTCACAGACAATGCTGATGGCGCAGAACGTTCCACTGCGGCCTCCCCCATTCCTGTGGGAAGAGAAATCAGACCGTCGTGCTTGTCCTCATTCTGCCTCCTGACCTACCACCCGAGCCTTGGACAACAGGTCACGGTGAGGGCCTCAGAGGCCAGGGGAACGCTCCCCCCAGGGCTGATTCTTTCAATGAAAGCAAATGGTGTTAATGAGCCTTCGTGCTGGGCCCACGGGTCACCTGACTGGAGGCAACGATCAATTGGTCCGTTCTGCTCTCTTAGCTTTGTCTCCGCTCTGGATTATATAATCTGATACAACATCCTCTCGGTTTTTATTCAATGCGCCCACTGCAGAAAATTTCCGGTGAACAAAGAGCTCATCTAGTATCTGCTACCAAAACTGGCAATGAGTGTTGGTTACGTTCCAAGATGGACTTGGTCTTAAAAAAAAAAATTGGGGCGCCTGGGTGGCTCAGTGGGTTAAGACTCTGCCTTCGGCTCAGGTCATGATCCCAGGGTCCTGGGATTGAGCCCCGCATCGGGCTCTCTGCTCAGCGGGGAGCCTGCTTCCCTTCCTCTCTCTCTGCCTGCCTCTCTGCCTACTTGTGATCTCTGTCAAATAGATAAATAAAACTAAAAAAAAAATCCATTAGTGTTTCATTATTTATCTCTAAAACATAAGGGCTCTTTCTGAATGAAACTTTTCATTTTGAACTCATTTTAGATGTACAGAATCACGGCAAACACAAGAATGGCGAGTTCCATGGCGTACCCACCTTCCCCTCATGTGAACACCTCACAGTCATACAAAGTGCTGGGAACTAGGAAATTAACCCTGGTGCAATTATTTTAACTAAACTACAGGCCTTCGTCAAATGTCACCAATGTCCTTTTTCTGGTCTGGGGTCCAATCCCAGACCCTGCTTTGCAGACTTCACTTAGCTTCTTAGTGTCCTTCATCTGTGACAGGTCCTCAGGCTTTCCTCGTTTTTCCTGACCTTGACACTTCTGAAGAGTACTGCTCAGTTATTTTGTAGAATACAAAATATAGAATGGAGATGTGGAAAGTAGCCATGGTCCCATCCACAGTTTGAGAAGTCATTACAAAATACAAATTGCAGAATGTCCCTTCATTTGGGTTTTTCTCATGCTTTCTCACGATTGGGAATGAGGTTATGCATTTTGGCCAGAAAACCACAGAAGGACTGTCTGTCCCTCCAGCAGTTCAGGAAGCTAAATCATCTTATTGCTGGTGATGCTGACCCTCATCACTTTTTAAGATGGCGCCTTGCAGATTTTTTTTTCACTGTGTAGTTATCGTCTCTTTGTAGTTATTATCTTGGGAGAGATACTTTGGAATTCTGCAAATATCTTGTCTCTCCTCAAAGTTTCACCCACCAGTTTTAGGATCTATAAGTGGATTCGGTCTTAACAGAATCTGTCTGAATTCTAAACAGAATCTGAATTCTGTCGCAACAACGATCACTGTGCTATTTGCCCAATTGATTTTCCACCTCCCTCTCTCCCTCAACATTCTATTGTAAGAGACAGCTGTTTCTTCTCTGCTAATTGACTAATTTAGTTGCTTACTTCTTTTATCTTACTATTTATTTATGTCAGTTTAGACTTATACATGGTAATTTTGTTCGATGAGCTAAAATCCAATAGTATCAATATTTATTTTGTTGCTGGAATTGTTCTGGCTTTGGCCATTGGGAGTGCCCTCAGACCTCCATTCTTTTCTGAGTACTTCCATACTTTCTGGAACTACAAGGTGTTCCAGACTCATCTTGTATCTTCCCTGCACCAGTTCTGCGATCAACCATTTCTCAAGGAGCTAGAGACTTTAAAAAAAAAACACACACACAATGTAATTATTACATCTAAAATAAATATTACCTTATCAATATAATCGGATTTCTAGTTACCGTTCCAATTTCCCAGATTGTTTCCGACATTTCCTTACAGTTGCTTTTTTCAAATCCACATCTATGCAAAGTCCACACATTGCAATTGATTGACATGTCTTACAGGTTTATTTTAATCTATAGGTTCTTCTTTGCTCTCTTTTTCTTGGCAATTTATTTGTTGAGGAAATGGAGTCCTCTATCCTGGAGATAGTCCCACGTCCTGGGTTGTTCTCATTCACTGCATTTGAATCATTTAACTTGTTTCTCTCTCATCCTTATTTCCTGTATATATTGGGAGTTCGCTCTGCGGCTTCATAAGAATTACATGTATTTTAAGACAAGGACACCTTACAAATAACTTTCACTAGGAAGCAGGCACAAAATATCAATTTGTTCTTGTTTGGTGATTTTGAGATTGATTATTGTGCTAGAATGCCAGCTTGATCAGTTCATTATTAAGTCCCAAATCAATTTTTTAAATAAAGTATAACGGAACCAAAATTAAGTCCACAAATGGTAAATATAAATCTCAGTTAATTTCCAAATGCGTATGCCACATAACGCCCACCAAGATCAAGATGCAGACCAGGATTAGCCCCCCAGACCTCCCCCAGACTTCTTCCTCGTCAATACCATCGATAACTCAAAGATGATCCCTTTTCTCATTTTTGGCCTCATAAATTTCTTTGGTGTGTTTCTGAATTTTGTATGAATGGAACCATCCAGTACATATTCTTTTGCCTCTGGCTTCTTCCACTCACTATTATCTGTGTGAGAATCAGTCCCGTTGTATCCGTGACTTGTTCTTTTACATTTCTCAGAATAATCCCATGGAATGGATATACTACTGTATAACGTACTTATCTACCAGCTGAGGAATATTTGGGCTGTTTCTTGTTTTCAGCATTATGAGTAAACCCGCTATAAAAATGTCTCCTGGTGCATAGATGACTCACTTCTGTAGTCATGTACCTGGGGTGGGAAGAGCTCAGAGAATACCTGTATATTTAGCACTCAGTGTGCCTGTCAAACAGATCCAAAATGGCAGCACCATATTTACTTCCTGCCAGCAGGGTATGACAGTTCTGATTACTCTGCAGCCTCACCAACACTAGGTATTTTCATTTTTTTGTTGTTATTGTTTTTTGGCTTTTAAATTTCACCCATTCTAGTGAGTGTGTAGGGGGCATGTGACCCTGGTTTCAGTGTATATTATCCTAAAAATGAACAATGCTGAGCACGTTTTCTGTGTTTATGGGCTACGTGCATCTTCTTTGTTTAAAAAATGAAGTTCTTGTCAAGTCTATTCCTGAAACAATTGGGTCGATCTTTTCTTATCGGCTTGCAGTGGTTAGGCATTCTGGCCATGAGTCCTTTGTCAGAGGCACATATCACAAAACTCTTTGCCCATTCTCCGTCTTGCTTTTTACTCTCCTTGGTGTCTTTGGACGAAGAGAAGTGCTTAACTTTAATGAAATCCAATTTTTCAATATTTTCTTTTGTGGCCAGTGTTCTGTCTTGGGTGACATCATCTTTGGTTACCTCATGGTCATGAAGATTTTCTCTTGGAAGCTTCATTGTTTTCCTTTTCACATTGGGGCCCATGATCCATCTGGAAAGGATTTCTGCATGCAGTATGAGGAGAGAGACCAGGTACGCGGGCTGTCTTTTCCTGCCGCCCGGCCCTGCAGGAGGTGGGTTGCTATGGGTCTTTGTCGTAAATCAGGTGACCCCGAGGTGTGGTTCCATCCCTGGATTTTCTCTTCCGCTCCATTAGCCTACTTTCTGTCTTCGAACTGATACCACACTGCTCTCCCCCCACCAAATTTTCACCTGATGCTTTCAGCAGCTGCTGATGACCACTGTCTATGTCCATTATCTTCATCAAGGGCTTCAAAATGGTGATCTCTTACTTCTATCCATTTCTTCTGGTTTTATGAGCTGGAAGATGTATAAAGAAAAAAAAAACCCTATTTGCTCGCCGTGAGTGTACGTGTGGCTCAAGGAACCATTCCATTTGCAGTCTCAGGCAGGGACTGCTCTGCCCACAACCATTAGGTGGCGCTACGCTATGCTGAATATAATGTTCTTTCCTCAGAAATGAACAGCAGAGAGCTTTTGTGGTTCGATGCATTCTTTCCTGGCCTATATTGGAGGATACGAATTCAACCTAACTTTTTTTCTCACAACTAAAATACCTTCCATTTAGATTTATAAATCTAAACGATAAACACTCTTCCCAGGCATGGGTCTCACGCCCACCCTGATGCCAAGAGAGCAAGAGGCAGCCCCACGGGAAACACTTCAGAATTGGAGAAAATGTTTCCCAAGGAAAAGTCAAGTTTCTCCTAGCAGAAGAGGGGTGGGGTGTTGGGCTGGCAAGAGGGCAGAAACAACGGATGCCCACCACCGTGCACTACAGAGAACAGCCCACTATAGATATCACGTGGAATGGCACTGTAATGACTTAGTTCTGGGGTCACAGCTGGGTCTTGAGAGGGTATAGTTGGTGGTTGGTTGTGCCTCAACTTCCCCCAGGGTGACCCAGTCCTTTAGCTTACAGCACTGGCCCTTGTTAGAAAGATACTAATCAAAGGGGTACCATGCATACATCACATTCCTAGTTCCAGATGCTGGCAGACTCCAGACAGAGAAATGGGTATCTGCAGACTGTGTTTAGTTTAGTTTAGTTTAGTTTTGTTTTCAAAAGACCTAACAGATAAAATACAAACCCTAAATAAAATGTCAACTTCCCTTGCCGGGACTGTATCAGTTCACACTGGTGACCCCCCCTGGGTGTGTTCTGATCAGAAGTTATATCTGCACTTAAGAGAAATAAAAATGGGGATGTGCCCTGTCAATCTTCTTTGGCATTTTCTTGGTAGAGATATCTTTAGTGAACTGGGTCCACGAGAAGGAAGGGACAAGCAGTCAGCGGGGAGGACGAAGGACTGGGGCCTCTGGTTGACGCTTAGTGTAAATGGGTTCCTAAGACTCTTTTCAAGAGAATATCAGTTTCTGTAGGACAAGACACTGCCACCTTTTGACTCCTGGGAGGCAGGGCAGAGTTCTAGGATATCACAGACCCTCCTGGGCCCCCGGGCGGGTGGCACAGTGTGAGGGACAGGCACCCAGGGGAGAAATTGAGGTCCCTCGGCAAGCTTACCATTCTAACTAGGGTTGGTCTGCCCAGAATTAAATCTTATTTTCCCATCAATTTGGGAGAGATCTCACTGTGTGCTAATGACACTCCACTGAAAAGAGACATAAGCTTATACTCGAAGTTTCCACAAATTCTCTAAATATCTTCCCTAACTGCCATGACTTTCTAATTGCTTGCTCCATTAAGCCAATCCCAGCTGGCTGATTAGCTACATATCATCACCAGTGAGAAAATGCAGGTGAAAGTACTCTGAAAAGTCTGGCTGTCTCTATTCAGGGGCTCTCAACCTTGGCCGCACATTGAGATAATCTAGGAGTTTGAAAAAAAACATGGATGTCTGGGCCCCATCCTCAGGGATTTTGATGTAATTGCTTTGGGTGTGGCCTGGGCACAGTGTTTGTTTTTTTGTTGTTGTTGCAGTTTTAAAAATCTCCCCAAATGACCCTCAGTGCGCAGCCACAATTGGAAATCATCGCTCTGGAGCAGAGGTTTTCCCGTTTGAGCGCCTTCTGGATCTTCTGGCCTATAGACTGCACTTTGGAAACACTGGTTCTCACCAAATCTTCCCTATATATGGACATGCCCAGGCGAAAACCAAGACATAAACAAACACATTCTCTTAAAAGAGAGTTCCTGTGAAAGACAGTTCCTTTGAAACTTCTAACATGGTTTTTTACAGAATCAGCAACTAGTGTGGTCAAGATGCTCTCACCGGCTTTGCCAAACTGGGAGGGGGCCCGGATTTGCAGCCTTTGCTGATAGAGGTGATGTAAATACTTCGCTGCGAATGATTTCAAGTTACCGATGGTTTAACAACCAGCTCCAGGAAATTCCCCTAAATGTAACCCTGGGCTCTCAGGAGCTGGTAGGAGCCCAATGAACCCATTCAGGTGTTTTTTTTGGGGGGGCGTGGGGAGGGACAATCCCAAGGTCAAGCCTTATTTTTATAGCAGCGCTACCCCACCTGAATGCAAAAAGTGCGTATCTTGTTTTCTGCAAACCAAACCGAATCCTTCATGAGGACCTACTGATTCCTTCTCCATTCACAGAGAGACAGAGGGCAGTAAACCAGGGGGAACAGCAGAACACCAGTGTGGCCCTTCTGAGGTGCAGAGCTCCCCTTAGCACTTACAAGCAATGCACGACCGTGCGGCCTTCACCGCCGTTGTATTCCTCCTGCCACTTGTCCACTTGGCGAATGAGCTTCAAGAAGGAGCGCTTGGACACCGGCGTGTCTCTGTACATGGGCCAGCCCAGGAACTGAATTGCTGCACCACCCGATATCCATCCTGGGGCTGGAGGGAATCAGGCAGCAATCAAGGAGTGGAGAGAAAACAGGCATTGTTTACTGGTGGAATTCTAGCTGGCTGATCCCACCTGTGTGGACTTCTCAGCAAAGCAGTCCCATCACTAAAGGACAGGCCTGCCTATAAATACCGAAAGAAGCTTCCACTGGCCTGAAGAGTTACGAGTTTTAATCTGGAGCGGTTATGAAAACAAACAAACAAGCCAGGGGTTTTACATGACAGGCCAGACAAATAAAAATGAAGCAGAACGCTCACAGTTTGCAAGAGCCAAGTGACAAACACGCAACGTGAGCGCTGACCACGTTGTAAGGGGCAAAATGGGTTTCCCTTAATTGCAGGTAATTTAAGGGTAAGGAATAAACTATAATCTGGAAGCACTTGTGAGCTCAGGGTAATAGAGGTTACACGGCATTTGCTGTGAGCACAACATGGTTTTGTGTATTGGTGTGAATCTTGCTGAGAAAGAGGTTAGTAGTCAATGAATCTTTACTTATAGTTAAGTGGAATTGGAGTATTCAAAGAAAGTGTTAGAAAAATGGCAACAGTTTTAATCTGGCTGCGGCTAAGTCACTTGGATCACATCTCCCACAGCCTTCCGCACCTTTGATGTGAGTGATCTCTTCGTTCTCTGAGACTTTCTTCCCCTTCTCCCCTCTCTGCTGTCCATCTTGGGCTCCCTTTCTCCCTGACCTCTTGATGATGGAAGCCCACGCTCTGTCCTCAGGTCCCTTGTCTTCTCTCTCTCTGACCTGATCAGCTCACTCAGTCTCACGGCTTTCAAGACACCAGACGTCATCAGTTTGCATCTCCAGGGTGGGCCTCTTCGGAACTCCTCCCTCACAGATCCGGGCCTACTTGACATGTCCACTCAGGTATCTAACAGTCACCTCAAACTCAGCCCATTTCCTGGCCTTCTCTCCAATGCATGTCCTCTACCCAAACTGTCCCCTTATACCCGCAGCCTTCCCCAGCTCGGGTGACATCAATTCCGTTGGTCCATTTCTCAAGACCTAAATCTTAAGACCTACCTCCTACTCCCTGGGATCCAGCCTATTCCCAAACCCTGTTGGATCTGCCAGGAGAATAAATCAGCATCTCTCTGCCTCATGGACCTCCACCTGCTGCCACTTCATCCTCCTGTGGTCACTTCCTCACTTGGATTATTAGAATGGCCTCCTGAC